>NC_138293.1:4165000-4287500 GCF_965601325.2 Salmo salar | reverse complement strand
TGGGCTGATTCTAGGATCAGGTCTTCATTATCTACAGCTCTGGGCTGATCTAGGATCAGGTCTTCATTACCCACAGCTCTGGGCTGATCTAGGATCAGGTCTTCATTACCCACAGCTCTGGGCTGATTCTAGGATCAGGTCTTCATTATCCACAGCTCTGGGCTGATCTAGGATCAGGTCTTCATTATCCACAGCTCTGGGCTGATTCTAGGATCAGGTCTTCATTATCCACAGCTCTGGGCTGATCTAGGATCAGGTCTTCATTATCCACAGCTCTGGGCTGATTCTAGGATCAGGTCTTCATTATCCACAGCTCTGGGCTGATCTAGGATCAGGTCTTCATTATCCACAGCTCTGGGCTGATCTAGGGTCAGGTCTTCATTATCCACAGCTCTGTGCTGATCTAGGATCAGGTCTTCATTATCCACAGCTCTGGGCTGATTCTAGGATCAGGTCTTCATTACCCACAGCTCTGGGTCTGTATTCGTAAAGCATCTCAGAGTAGTACTGCTGATCTAGGATCAGGTCTATAGATCAACTCCTAGGGATGGTATTGAAGTATTTGATGTAAGTTACAGAAAGTAACCCATTGTTACCACCTCACTTCCTAGTGGGCCTAAAGTAAACAAATAACAGAGGAAACAGTAAAAAAAGAATATCAGCGTACATATGAACCTGCACTCCCCTCATGGGCCTGACGCCTCTGATGACAGAACTGGACCTCAGGAGGAACAGAGGGCCTCAGGACGAACAGAGGGTCTCAGGAGGAACAGAGGGCCTCAGGACGAACAGAGGGCCTCGGGAGGAACAGAGGGCCTCGGGAGGAACAGAGGGCCTCGGGACGAACAGAGGGCCTCGGGAGGAACAGAGGGCCTCGGGAGGAACAGAGGCCTCGGGAGGAACAGAGGGCCTCGGGAGGAACAGAGGGCCTCGGGAGGAACAGAGGGCCTCGGGAGGAACAGAGGGCCTCGGGAGGAACAGAGGGCCTCGGGAGGAACAGAGGGCCTCGGGAGGAACAGAGGGCCTCGGGACGAACAGAGGGTCTCGGGAGGAACAGAGGGCCTCGGGAGGAACAGAGGGCCTCGGGAGGAACAGAGGGCCTCGGGAGAAACAGAGGGCCTCAGGAGGAACAGAGGGTCTCAGGAGGAACAGAGGGCCTCAGGACGAACAGAGGGCCTCAGGAGGAACAGAGGGTCTCAGGAGGAACAGAGGCCTCAGGAGGAACAGAGGGCCTCGGGAGGAACAGAGGGCCTCGGGAGGAACAGAGGGCCTCGGGAGGAACAGAGGGCCTCAGGAGAAAGCTTTTCTCCATCGATAGGATTCTCCTCTGGCTCAACCTTTTATACAGTCTGTCTATGGGCCCAGCACCAAACCCCAACCTCCGCCTCTCTCACAGACAGCTTGCCTTGCGCGAGGATTTTTTTGTGACGTTGGCATGACAACCCCGCGCTTATCGCGTGGCCGAGGGCCTGTTGTGTCGTTGTGTTGTCAGTAGGAGTCTTTCGATGTGACAGACTTTGCACACAGCTGCAGTTTGTGCTTTTGTGTTTCAGAGTAATTTTAACCTAACAGATCGGGGACCTGTGAAAGCATGAAAGCCTCAAAACACGAGCGAGAGAAAACAGAAAGAAGAGGAAAGAGAAAGTCTGAAAATATTGGAGACGTGATTTGTGGGATATTTAAACAGATATTAAAATGTCATAACTTTTTTTGAAACAAATGACCTGGTAACTGTAGAATCATCCATAAAAACGCAGAACAGGGCGGAAGTCTCATGTAAAATTCATAGGTTGTTTGTTGTAGTTGTTGCTGCTGTCATCACACGGAATAGTCTTGTATCATACGATTGCAGACATCCATTTTCATTGACTGAAAACATCGCCTGAAAGCATTTGTTCTGACAATGTTTATGACGTACGTCAGCTGTTGATCTCCCGGCTTCTGCAATAAAACACAAAACTCTATTCACACTCTGTAACAAAACAAACAACAAAAAAAACAAGATTGTATGGCAGCTGTGTTGGAGCCATCAGAGAAGAATAACAGGGACTACCTCAATTAAAAACATGTCCAGACAAGACTACCACACCTTCAGTAGGGTTCTGGATGAGATCCTCTACAGTCCATCTAAACCCAAAGCAGAGTGTACGGTGCCTCTTTAGTCCGTCTACACAGCACTACTACAACACTGGGACCCTATATAGTGCACTACTACAACACTGGGACCCTATATAGTGCACTACTACAACGCTGGGACCCTATATAGTGCACTACTACAACACTGGAACCATATATAGTGCACTACTACAACGCTGGGACCCTATATAGTGCACTACTACAACACTGGGACCCTATATAGTGCACTACTACAACGCTGGGACCCTATATAGTGCACTACTACAACACTGGGACCCTATATAGTGCACTACTACAACACTGGGACCCTATATAGTGCACTACTACAATGCTGGGACCCTATATAGTGCACTACTACAACACTGGGACCCTATTCCCTATATAGTGCACTACTACAACACTGGGACCCTATTCCCTATATAGTGCACTACTACAACACTGGGACCCTATATAGTGCACTACTACAACACTGGGACCCTATATAGTGCACTACTACAACACTGGGACCCTATATAGTACACTACTACAACACTGGGACCCTATATAGTGCACTACTACACCACTGGGACCCTATTTCCTATATAGTGCACTACTACAACACTGGGACCCTATATAGTGCACTACTACAACACTGGGACCCTATATAGTGCACTACTACAACACTGGGACCCTATATAGTGCACTACTACAACACTGGGACCCTATATAGTGCACTACTACAACACTGGGACCCTATATAGTGCACTACTACAACGCTGGGACCCTATATAGTGCACTACTACAACACTGGGACCCTATATAGTGCACTACTACAACACTGGGACCCTATATAGTGCACTACTATAACACTGGGACCCTATTCCCTATATAGTGCACTACTACAACACTGGGACCCTATATAGTGCACTAATGCAACACTGGGACCCTATATAGTGCACTACTACAACACTGGGACCCTATATAGTGCACTAATGCAACACTGGGACCCTATATAGTGCACTACTACAACACTGGGACCCTATATAGTGCACTACCACAACACTGGGACCCTACTTCCTATATAGTGCACTACTACAACACTGGGTCCCTATTCCCTATATAGTGCACTACTTTTTACCTATTTTGTACTGGCATCAGGCACCGCTGTCGACTTGTTGTCGTAGTAAATCAAACAATTATCAGAATTACTTTTCAACTGAGGAAACATACTTCACAATTCTGAACTAATGTACCTGTCACAGCCATTTTGTTTCCAGAGAGAGTGATTCATAGAGAATAGCTAGACGTGGTTTTATTCTACAGCTGAATATTGGCCTCAGTAGTACACTAACACACATGCGACACTTACATCTTGTTTATATTTTATGCATTGGTTTATTAAAAGCAAGTTTCAATACGTGTGTGTGTGTGTGTGTGTGTGTGTGTGTGTGTGTGTGTGTGTGTGTGTGTGTGTGTGTGTGTGTGTGTGTGTGTGTGTGTGTGTGTGTGTGTGTGTGTGTGTGTGTGTGTGTGTGTGTGGGGTAATATCTTAGCTCATAGCTACCAGTTGGAGAAGTCAGCAGAGACTACAGGGCAATACTTCCGTCAGGCTGTAGCCTGTAAATAAGTAACGTGACTGACTTGAGTTGAAATGACAACCGGCAGTGAATAAGTCAAACGCTGAAGAAAGATTGTTATTTATCCTGCTGAATAGTTAATAACGCCCAGTGTGTTGAGATGAGACGATGAGGGGCCCAATCCACTGAACAGTTAATAAAATCCAGTGTGTTGAGATGAGACGATGAGGGGCCCAATCCACTGAACAGTTAATAACATCCAGTGTGTTGAGATGAGACGAGACGACGAGGGGCCCAATCCACTGAACAGTTAATAACACACAGTGTGTTGAGACGAGACGATGAGGGGCCCAATCCACTGAACAGTTAATAACATCCAGTGTGTTGAGACGAGACGAGACGACGAGGGGCCCAATCCACTGAACAGTTAATAACATCCAGTGTGTTGAGACGAGACGACGAGAGGCCCAATCCACTGAACAGTTAATAACACACAGTGTGTTGAGACGAGATGAGACAACGAGGGGCCCAATCCACTGTACAGTTAATAACACACAGTGTGTTGAGACGAGACGAGACAACGAGGGGCCCAATCCACTGTACAGTTAATAACACACAGTGTGTTGAGACGAGACGAGACGAGACGACGAGGGGCCTAATCCACTGAACAGTTAATAACAACCAGTGTGTTGAGACGAGACGAGACGACGAGAGGCCCAATCCACTGAACAGTTAATAACACCCAGTGTTGAGACGAGACGAGACGACGAGGGGCCCAATCCACTGAACAGTTAATAACACACAGTGTGTTGAGACGAGACGAGACAAAGTCATTGTATTATAAGTCACAACGTCATGGTATTATAAGTCACCATGTCATTTCTAGGGGTCAAATAAATTGAGGAATGTTGTTCGGAAATCAATCGAAAATGGTAATCTTATTTTTCATGGCTGTGTAATCTTGAGTGGTTTTATTTTATCCAGCTTTCTGCCTCTTTCTGATGAAGAGCTTATTAATGTCACTAACTATCTCTTTGAAGAGGACCGGAGGTCCATGTTGCGTTACTGATTAATGTCATTAACTATCTCTCTGAAGAGGACCAGAGGTCCATGTTCTGTTACTGATTAATATTGTGTGTAAATTACATTTCAATGAACTCTGCAGTTTGGGGATGGAGGTTGGAGGCGCTGAAAATAGACATGTCAAATGGTTTCAATAAAGGTTATTACCGTTTTACTTGTTTATTTTAGTTTGTCCATTTTTATTTTCTCTCTCTCTGTATATATCATAGGAAACTGTTTCTCTCTATATATATCAAAGCAACAACTGTTTCTCTCTATATATATATCATAGTAAACTGTTTCTATATATACACTGCTCAAAAAAATAAAGAGAACACTTAAACAACACAATGTAACTCCAAGTCAATCACACTTCTGTGAAATCAAACTGTCCACTTAGGAAGCAACACTGATTGACAATAAATTTCACATGCTGTTGTGCAAATAGAATAGACAACAGGTGGACATTATAGGCAATTAGCAAGACACCCCCAATAAAGTAGTGGTTCTCCAGGTGGGGACCACAGACCACTTCTCAGTTCCTATGCTTCTTGGCTGATGTTTTGGTCACTTTTGAATGCTGGCGGTGCTTTCACTCTAGTGGTAGCATGAGACGGAGTCTACAACCCACACAAGTGGCTCAGGTAGTGCAGCTCATCCAGGATGGCACATCAATGCGAGCTGTGGCAATAAGGTTTGCTGTGTCTGTCAGCGTAGTGTCCAGAGCATGGAGGCGCTACCAGGAGACAGGCCAGTACATCAGGAGATGTGGAGGAGGCCGTAGGAGGGCAACAACCCAGCAGCAGGACCGCTACCTCCGCATTTGTGCAAGGAGGAGCAGGAGGAGCACTGCCAGAGCCCTGCAAAATGACCTCCAGCAGGCCACAAATGTGCATGTGTCTGCTCAAACGGTCAGAAACAGACTCCATGAGGGTGGTATGAGGGCCTGACGTCCACAGGTGGGAGTTGTGCTTACAGCCCAACACCGTGCAGGACGTTTGGCATTTGCCAGAGAACACCAAGATTGGCAAATTCGCCACTGGCGCCCTGTGCTCTTCACAGATGAAAGCAGGTTCACACTGAGCACATGTGACAGACGTGACAGAGTCTGGAGACGCCGTGGAGAACGTTCTGCTGCCTGCAACATCCTCCAGCATGACCGGTTTGGCGGTGGGTCAGTCATGGTGTGGGGTGGCATTTCTTTGGGGGGCCGCACAGCCCTCCATGTGCTCGCCAGAGGTAGCCTGACTGCCATTAGGTACCGAGATGAGATCCTCAGACCCCTTGTGAGACCATATGCTGGTGCGGTTGGCCCTGGGTTCCCCCTAATGCAAGACAATGCTAGACCTCATGTGGCTGGAGTGTGTCAGCAGTTCCTGCAAGAGGAAGGCATTGATGCTATGGACTGGCCCGCCCGTTCCCCAGACCTGAATCCAATTGAGCACATCTGGGACATCATGTCTCGCTCCATCCACCAACGCCACGTTGCACCACAGACTGTCCAGGAGTTGGCGGATGCTTTAGTCCAGGTCTGGGAGGAGATCCCTCAGGAGACCATCCGCCACCTCATCAGGAGCATGCCCAGGCGTTGTAGGGAGGTCATACAGGCACGTGGAGGCCACACACACTACTGAGCCTCATTTTGACTTGTTTTAAGGACATTACATCAAAGTTGGATCAGCCTGTAGTGTGGTTTTCCACTTTAATTTTGAGTGACTCCAAATCCAGACCTCCATGGGTTGATAAATTGGATTTCCATTGATTATTTTTGTGTGATTTTGTTGTCAGCACATTCAACTATGTAAAGAAAAAAGTATTAATAAGATTATTTCTTTCATTCAGATCTAGGATGTGTTATTTTAGTGTTCCCTTTATTTTTTGGAGCGGTGTATATATATCAAAGCAACAACTCTTTCTCTCTCTATATATATATATATATATCATAGTAAACTGTTTCTATATATATATATATATCTCAAAGCAACAACTCTGTTTCTCTCTATATATATATCATAGTAAACTGTTTCTATATATATATATCATAGTAAACTGTCTCTCTCTCTCTATATATATATATCATAGTAAACTGTTTCTATATATATATATATATCATAGTAAACTGTTTCTATATATATATATATCATAGTAAACTGTTTCTATATATATATATATATCATAGTAAACTGTTTCTATATATATATATATCATAGTAAACTGTTTCTATATATATATATATATCATAGTAAACTGTTTCTATATATATATATATATCATAGTAAACTGTTTCTATATATATATATATATATATATCATAGTAAACTGTTTCTATATATATATATATATATATATATCTATATATCATAGTAAACTGTTTTTATATATATATATATATATCATAGTAAACTGTTTCTATATATATATATATATATATCATAGTAAACTGTTTCTATATATATATATATATATCATAGTAAACTGTTTCTATATATATATATATATATATCATAGTAAACTGTTTCTATATATATATATATATATCATAGTAAACTGTTTCTCTCTCTCTCTATATATATATATCATAGTAAACTGTTTCTATATATATATATATCAAAGCAACAACTCTTTCTCTCTCTATATATATATCATAGTAAACTGTTTCTATATATATAAATCAAAGCAACAACTCTTTCTCTCTCTATATATATATCATAGTAAACTGTTTCTATATATATATATATCATAGTAAACTGTTTCTATATATATATATATATCATAGTAAACTGTTTCTATATATATATATATCATAGTAAACTCTTTCTCTCTCTATATATATATCATAGTAAACTGTTTCTATATATATATATCATAGTAAACTGTTTCTATATATATATATATCATAGTAAACTGTTTCTATATATATATATATCATAGTAAACTGTTTCTATATATATATATATCTCAAAGCAACAACTGTTTCTCTCTATTTATATCATAGTAAACTGTTTAGTTTATTGGAATTAATTGACAACAAAATGGCAGTTCAAGAGATATCACCACCCTCATAATCAAATCAAATCACATTTTATTTCTCACATGCGTGGTAAACAACAGGTGTAGACTAACAGTGAAATGCTTACCTTCCCAACAATGCAGAGAGAAAGAAAGAGACAATAATAGAAAGACAATAAGATCAGTAATAAATACAGAATGAGTAACTTCATGTTTAATGTAGAGAGATTCAAAATCAATGCGCCATTTAAAGGTTATTTACGTCGACGTAAATAAGACGTAATGCAGCTTTTAATTACTGTCAATGTGGTCGTCGCTTAAATGCCTTTAAGACGTGCATTGCGATTGGATTACGTCTGTACTCATCGGACGGTTCTATAATCGAACGAGTCCCTGCATACCAATACCTTGGTATTTAGATTTGACAATGATTTATCGTTTAAAAAAAAAAAAACATAACTAAGCTTTTAAAATTATTTTTTTTAACAGAAACAAATATGTTTCTCTGTAGTCAGCAGGAAGCATATTGTGAAACCTTTCTGACTGTTGTTGATTATGGTGATAATATCAAAGTGCCTCTACTCTTAAACCCCCTGGATGACATTTCATCATACCGTCTTTCATTTAATCACAGGACACAGTTTTATTACTCGTCACTGTATTCATTACCGAAAGGTTGGCTGGACCTCTTTACGGTCACGTAGATCACATCATTAGCTTCTTCTGGTTTACAAAGGCCTGCTACACAAGCTTCCGACATACCTAACAAACTGTTAAGATTTAAAATGAAAAGTTATCAAACCCGTTCACAGGGTTGGTTAACTCTGGAGACCCCATTGGGTGGCTACAGAGTTAACTCTGGAGACCCCATTGGGTGGCTACAGTGTTAACTCTGGAGACCCCATTGGTTGCCTCGAGAGTTCTCTGGAGACCCCATTGGGTGGCTACAGTGTTAACTCTGGAGACCCCATTGGTTGCCTCGAGAGTTCTCTGGAGACCCCATTGGGTGGCTACAGTGTTAACTCTGGAGACCCCATTGGTTGGCTACAGTGTTAACTCTGGAGACCCCATTGGGTGGCTACAGTGTTAACTATAGAGACCCCATTGGGTGGCTACAGTGTTAACTATAGAAACCCCATTGGGTGGCTACAGAGTTAACTATAGAAACCCCATTGGGTGGCTACAGTAATTAACTCTGGAGACCCCATTGGGTGGCTACAGAGTTAACTATAGAAACCCCATTGGGTGGCTACAGAGTTAACTATAGAAACCCCATTGGGTGGCTACAGTAATTAACTCTGGAGACCCCATTGGGTGGCTACAGTGTTAACTATAGAGACCCCATTGGGTGGCTACAGTGTTAACTATAGAAACCCCATTGGGTGGCTACAGAGTTAACTATAGAAACCCCATTGGGTGGCTACAGTAATTAACTCTGGAGACCCCATTGGGTGGCTACAGTGTTAGATAAGTCAGCCTTTAGCAGTCTTGCTCCACATGTAGAATGCGTTAGAGTCCCTCGGGCAGTTCAGGCAGCGGACAAGAGTATTTCTATAATGAACAATGTGTTTGTTTTAGTTTTCTGTATATTGTGTACATTTATGTTATGTGTGTTATGTTTAATATTGTATTTTGATACATGTTTTTTTATTGTATATATAGGGCTCCCTCATAAAAGAGATACTGGTCTCAACGGTGACTCCCTGATTAAATTAAGGTAAATATATCTAAGCTGGGTGATCTAGCAAAATGACAGCAGTAGCAGCAGCTTGTATGTACATGCACTATGACAGCAGTAACAGCAGCTTGTATGTACGTGCACTAAAGTGTGTTTTCCAAAAGCATGCAAATATGATTGCATCCCAAATGGTCCCCTATTCTCTACCTAGTGCACTACCTTTGACCATAGCCGAAAAAAAAAGGGGGGAAAAAATGCTGTGTTAAAAATAACTACATTTGGGTTCTTTGGTAACCCAGTGCTGGGTAAATATTAGACAGAACACACACGCTGGGTTATTTTTGACCCAGAACATATGGGTTGCATGAATAAACACAACATCTTTGGGTTTTGGGATTACCCAAAACATGGGTTAATTTAATCATCAGTTGGGTATGCTGGGATGTTATCCTTCGGTTATTTTCAGGAAGCGTGGCTTATTAGGGGCTTGGCTTTCAGTTAGATTTTATTGGCCACCCGTGATAGTAAATGTCATTCCGGTCTATCGTGTTAAAGTAAGATTCTCCGGGTACTTTTGTATACATTTTAGCCAGTAGTTCTGAAAGTAGCGCTCAAAAGCCAAAAGTGGTCCCCGAAAATTGCGTACTACCTCACATTATATGCACCATGACACTGACACTGTGCATCTTGCTAGCTGTCACACAAATGACGAGGCTCTGAAGATCATTAGCTAGAACTCAAATTGCTAGGGGTCTGGCCCACGTGGGGGGAACGTTTTGGGAAAATGGCACGGCAGAGCTTCCCAAAAAAAACTGTCACTTTCAAACTAGGGATTTCGTGGCTAATTGAGGTAAGACAGTAAGTCTAGTCCTAGAATATGCATGTATGAACTACACATTGACACATCCAGCCCGGAGCAAGTTTTCATACTGCAAATTAAATTGTTCTTTTTTAATTTTATTTTACACATTCTTCTAGAATATGAAGATTATTCATTACATATTATAATAAGGTGGAATCTATTCTAGCAATTGGATTTGCATAGGCTTTTAGGGAACTTGTACATTTTCTGTAAACCTCATTGAAGCTCATGTTCAACTTTTACATGTGATAACTATACAACAGAACAGATGAACAATAATGACATTTACTCACACGGGTGGCTAAAAATAACTATCGGAATGCCACGCCGTACTAAACTACACCTCCAGTCTTCTGATCTGACCTGCTGGGTCATATCTCAATAACCTCAGCACCAATAACCCAACACCAATAACCCAACATCAACAACCCAACCTTGCTCTTTAAAGAAAAATATATAATAATTCAACCAAACAACCCCCCCCAAAAAAAATTGGGGGGGGGGAATGTGGGAGTAGGGGGCCATTCAACAACTGCCTCCCCTACATATGCAGAAAAGTGTGGCTCAGTTGGTAGAGCATGGTGTTTGCAACGCCAGGGTTGTGGGTTCGATTCCCATGGGGGACCAGTACGGGGAAAAAAATGTATGAAATGTATGCGTTCACTACTGTAAGTCGCTCTGGATAAGAGCGTCTGCTAAATGACTAAAATGTAAAAATGTAAAATGTTATTCAGTTGCTATTTTCCCTGTTTCCTTCTACACGTTTACAGAGTTGAACATTCACGTCAACATATAGAAATAAAAACATACATTTAGCATCGTAAATGACATCATGAAACAGTAGTGTTTGTTTCTTCTACCAGTACAACTGAGTAGTCTGACTTCAAGCTTCGAAAGGAACAAACAGTAACATAAAGTTATGGTCAACTTAATAAGAAAATAGTTTTACCCGAGTATTTACACAACACAGAATATAACAAATGATATGTAATGCAAAATAAAGAAAAAACGTAAACAAGACAGAACATTTAGTAAAACCTTCATGTTGATACAAGTATTATAATAACGGTTTTAACGTTTTCTTTCAACACCTCAAAACGGTTTCCATTATAAGACTAAAATATAGATAGAGAGAGATATATATATATGTATTGTATACATATTACACATATATCAGCTAGAACTACGAGTAAATCAAGTACAGGCACCTCTGATGACAATGTTTTTGAGGATGTCATGGTTGTTATTGTTACAGTACATTCCAGGTCATTTTCACATTTTCATTCCAGAGTTCTAAGTTCCAGTTCTTTTTCTTCCTGGTTGGTCAGCTGGTGCTACAGGGTCTCAGCCCCTCCTTTACAACTCCTTCCTACGAAGGGGGAAGGGAGGAGGGTCTGAGGTACCCAGTCTGGACAGGCTCAGGGAGGAGGAGAGGCTAGAGATTAGGAGAGGAAGCGGTGAGGGAGGAGAGGAGTAGGGAGGAGGAGAGGAGGGGAGGGAGGAGAGGAGAAGGAGGGGAGGGAGGAGAGGAGAGGAGGAGGAGAGGAGAAGAGGGAGGAGAGGAGAGGAGGAGGGAGGAGGAGAGGAGGAGGGAGGAGGGAGGAGCAGATGGGAGGAGGAGAGGAGGAGGAGAGGGTAGAGATTAGGAGAGGAGGAGGGGAGGGAGGAGAGGAGTAGGGAGGAGGAGAGGATGAGGGGAGGGAGGAGAGGAGTAGGGAGGAGGAGAGGAGTAGGGAGGAGGAGAGGAGGAGGGGAGGGAGGAGATTAGGAGAGGAGGAGGGGAGGGAGGAGAGGAGTAGGGAGGAGGAGAGGAGGAGGGGAGGGAGGAGATTAGGAGAGGAGGAGGGGAGGGAGGAGAGGAGTAGGGAGGAGGAGAGGAGTAGGGAGGAGCAGATGGGAGGAGGAGAGGAGGAGGGGAGGGAGGAGAGGAGGAGGAGGGGAGGGAGGAGAAGAGGAGAAGAGTTGAGCAAGTTAAGGGAGTAAAGGAGAACAGGGTAACGGGCAACGATTCTATCATGCAGAAGACGATGGTTCCAGTCCTGTTCCTGGTCCAGTCTCGTCCAGCTCCAGCATACAGGTGGCTTCAGTCTTACTGGTACCAGTCAACATGGGGAAGGTGAACCTCCGCACTGTGACGTTGTGCCAGCCTCGGGGGGAGGAGGAGGGTGAACGGGCTGCCCAGCGGGAGGGGGGGCGGCGGTTGGCTGGCCTCGCCGGACGCAGGAAACACGACTCCAGGGGTGGAGCCACCGGGGAACGAGGGAGGTCCTTCAGGAGAGGAGGAAGTAGATGTTAGCAAGAGAGGGGGAGACAAAATAGCTTCCTATATTTCTATATTCAACGTTTTTTTCATGACGATTATTTTAATAATTTAAAAAAGACAAAAGAAGACAGAGGAAAAGAAGTATGAACAAAAGTAAGTTTGACTAAAACAGGAAAACAAACAATGACCACAGTATAGGTCTACCAGGAGGTGAAACACCAAGTGGAGGAACTACAGTGGGATGAAACAGGTGGAGGAACTACAGTGGGATGAAACAGGTGAAGGAACTACAGTGGGATGAAACAGGTGGAGGAACTACAGTGAGATGAAACAGGTGGAGGAACTACAGTGGGATGAAACAGGTAGAGGAACTACAGTGAGATGAAACAGGTGGAGGAACTACAGTGGGATGAAACAGGTAGAGGAACTACAGTGGGATGAAACAGGTAGAGGAACTACAGTGGGATGAAACAGGTAGAGGAACTACAGTGGGATGAAACAGGTAGAGGAACTACAGTGGGATGAAACAGGTGGTGGAACTACAGTGGGATGAAACAGGTGGAGGAACTACAGTGGGATGAAACAGGTGAAGGAACTACAGTGGGATGAAACAGGTGGAGGAACTACAGTGAGATGAAACAGGTGGAGGAACTACAGTGGGATGAAACAGGTAGAGGAACTACAGTGAGATGAAACAGGTGGAGGAACTACAGTGGGATGAAACAGGTAGAGGAACTACAGTGGGATGAAACAGGTAGAGGAACTACAGTGGGATGAAACAGGTAGAGGAACTACAGTGGGATGAAACAGGTAGAGGAACTACAGTGGGATGAAACAGGTGGTGGAACTACAGTGGGATGAAACAGGTGGAGGAACTACAGTGGGATGAAACAGGTGGAGGAACTACAGTGAGATGAAACAGGTGGAGGAACTACAGTGGGATGAAACAGGTAGAGGAACTACAGTGGGATGAAACAGGTAGAGGAACTACAGTGTGATGAAACAGGTAGAGGAACTACAGTGGGATGAAACAGGTAGAGGAACTACAGTGGGATGAAACAGGTAGGGGACTACAGTGGGATGAAACAGGTAGAGGAACTACAGTGTGATGAAACAGGTGGTGGAACTACAGTGGGATGAAACAGGTGAAGGAACTACAGTGTAATAAAACAGGTTGAGGAACTACAGTGGGATGAAACAGGTGGTGGAACTACAGTGGGATGAAACAGGTTGAGGAACTACAGTGGGATGAAACAGGTAGAGGAACTACAGTGGGATGAAACAGGTGGTGGAACTACAGTGGGATGAAACAGGTTGAGGAACTACAGTGGGATGAAACAGGTGAAGGAACTACAGTGTGATGAAACAGGTGGTGGAACTACAGTGGGATGAAACAGGTGGAGGAACTACAGTGGGATGAAACAGGTGAAGGAACTACAGTGGGATGAAACAGGTTGAGGAACTACAGTGGGATGAAACAGGTAGAGGAACTTCAGTGGGATGAAACAGGTTGAGGAACTACAGTGGGATGAAACAGGTGGAGGAACTACAGTGGGATGAAACAGGTTGAGGAACTACAGTGGGATGAAACAGGTGGAGGAACTACAGTGGGATGAAACAGGTAGAGGAACTACAGTGGGATGAAACAGGTTGAGGAACTACAGTGGGATGAAACAGGTGGAGGAACTACAGTGGGATGAAACAGGTGGAGGAACTACAGTGTGATGAAACAGGTCAAGGAACTACAGTGGGATGAAACAGGTGAAGGAACTACAGTGGGATGAAACAGGTGGAGGAACTACAGTGGGATGAAACAGGTGGTGGAACTACAGTGGGATGAAACAGGTAGGGGACTACAGTGAGATGAAACAGGTGAAGGAACTACAGTGGGATGAAACAGGTGGTGGAACTACAGTGGGATGAAACAGGTAGAGGAACTACAGTGGGATGAAACAGGTGGAGGAACTACAGTGGGATGAAACAGGTGAAGGAACTACAGTGAGATGAAACAGGTGAAGGAACTACAGTGAGATGAAACAGGTGGTGGAACTACAGTGGGATGAAACAGGTAGAGGAACTACAGTGGGATGAAACAGGTGAAGGTGAACGATGATCAGGGCTGGACACAGAAAACCAGGATGGAGGGAGTGTGGGAAAGTGTAGTTTAAATAATAATATCATGTATTAATAATGTATTAATAATATATATGCCTTCACAGATGAAAGGATGGACAGACGGATAGAAAGGAAGTATAGAACAGGAATATGTTGCTATGTATCTACTTTTATTAGCATGTTGGAACAGGTATGTAATTCCCAGGTAATGATATTACCTAACATCAAAATGACCCAGCATGCACCATGTAAGTGTACAAGAGGTTTGACCAGATTACACAGTGAAAACAGCATGTTGACCACACAATGTTGCTTTCAAGTTTTCACCACATCGACTCGGACCGCTAAGCATGCGACTGTGTTAATGACCCAACTGGAAGATTCAGTTCATTTGAAACACAAGCAGACGTCACACAAGTACCCACGACCGTGAGAAAACACGATCACACGCACGCACATTGTTTAAAGAGCTGTCTTCGTCAACGAGCTTAGACAGGTTGTTAGTGTGAGAGAAGGAGGGATGGTGAGAGAACTGTGGAGGGAGAGAGGGAGAGAGGGAGAGGAAGAGAGGAAGAGAGGGAGAGAGGAAGAGAGGGAGAGAGGGAGAGAGGAGAGGAAGAGAGAGGGAGAGGAGGAGAGAGGGAACAGAGGAAGAGAGAGAGAGAGGGAGAGAGGAACAAGAGGAAGAGAGGGACGAGAGGAAGAGAGGAGAGAGGAAGAGAGAGGGAGAGAGGAAGAGAGAGGGAGAGGAGGAGAGGACGAGAGAACGAGAAGGAAGAGAGGAAGAGAGAGGACGAGAGGAAGAGAGGGAAGAGAGGAAGAGAGAGGACAAGAGGAAGAGAGGGTGAGAGGAAAGAGGGGAAGAGAGAGAGAGGAGGAGAGGAACAGTAGGACTCAAACAGCAGTCACAGACAGAGCAGAAGCCGTGTTAGAAACCGTGTAACTGGATGTTAGATAGTCTAGTAAAAGAAAGAAACTGACGCACTCCCAAAAATGATTTTATAGACGTCCTGACAAACGTAGAGTAACCTATAGAAATACATCAGGAAACCCTGAAGAAGACAGAGTGCCGAAACACTATTTAATATAACATTACCAATTCAATGTTTGGGAGCATAGATGTGTGACTTTCTTTCTTTCTATGTTAGACTTCGTATTTAATATAATATATATTTGACCATCAACCGTTGTTGTTGTTGTCGTTGTGGTGTGTTTGGATCCAAGAGTCATCTCTCTCTGTGCCAACTCAGGGGTTTGATGCCGGTTTTCACATCTACAAGACAGCTTAGTTTTGTTTTCAAGGTTATCTACATTTTATATACAGTATAATAGAAAAGTGGTAAACTTCACAGCACCAAAACCTTTCAGTACTGGTTCTTCTACTGCAGCGCTGAGAGACGTAAAGTATACAGCCAGATATGGACAGAAAACCGATGACTCTTTGGGTCACTGGAGTTGAATGAATCGTTACATATTAAAATACCATATTAGACCATGCAGACATTTACACAGACAGATGTTATGATGATTAAAAATTAACACATTGACAAAGCTACAATACCACTGACTCCACCGACGTTGTTAACCTGTGAGGCATGCTGTGATTGGCTGATGGGGGGGGGGCGGGGGTGAGGTGAGGAGGGGTTCCATGGTAACCCTGTGACCCCCTCCCCCCGTCCGTGAGGTTATAGGTCAGAGAACCAGGAAGTAAACAAGAACTTACATCACTCAGGGACAAGCAGGGTTAGAGTCCCCAGGGAGCGGTTAATAAGACAGAGTGGTTCTAGAATCAGCAGAGGGTATAGATAGAACGAAGGAGAGGGAGGGAGGGAGAGAGGGAGGGTGAGAGAGAGTGTGTGAGAGTGAGAGAGAGAGAGAGAGAGAGAGAGGGGAGAGAGAGGAGAGGGAGTGATAGAGAAGAGAAGAAAGAGAGAGAGAGAGAGAGAGAGAGAGAGAGGAGAGACAGGGAAACAGGGACACAGGATAAAGCTGGTGGATCAACGGTAGAGGATCAATGTAGACGATAAGAAGGTCATTGACCTCACAGCAGCAAACAGATACGCTGGAATAAGTCTACTTTCTATATTCCTAATACAGGCTGCAGTAAATCAGTACTGTAGTCACTTCACTGTAAATACAGACTGCATTAAGGGATCCGACCCTTTATTTTCAATTTTCGCCTAAAATGACATACCCAAATCTAACTGTCTGTAGCTCAGGACCTGAAGCAAGGATATGCATAGTCTTGATACCATTTGAAAGGAAACACTTTGAAGTTTGTGGAAATGTGAAATTAATGTAGCAGAATATAACACATTAGATCTGGTAAAAGATAATACAAAGATAAAAAAAATTCATTATTTTTTGTTGTTGTACCATCACCTTTGAAATGCGAGAGAAAGGTCATAATGTATTATTTCAGCCCAGGCCCAATTTAGATTTTGGCCACTAGATGGCAGCAGCGTATGTGCAAAGTTTTAGACTGATCCAATGAACCATTGCATATCTGTTTAAAATGTTGTATCATGTCCGCCCAAATGGGCCAGTTTGTTTATTAATACATTTTCAAGTTCATAATTGTGCACTTTCCTCAAACAATAGCATGGTATTATTTCAATGTAATAAATACTGTAAATTGGACACTGCAGTTAGATTAACTAGAATTTAAGCTTTCTGGCCATATCAGATTTGTCTATATACTGGGAAAATGTTTTGTTACTTACAACCTCATGCTAATCACATTAGCCTACGTTAGCTCAATAGTCCCGCGGGGGAGGTGGGGGGACGACGACACCGATCCTGTAGAGGTTAAATCAGTACTGTAGTCCCTTCACTGTAAATACAGGCTGCAGTAAATCAGTACTGTAGTCCCTTCACTGTAAATACAGGCCGCAGTAAATCAGTACTGTAGTCCCTTCACTGTAAATACAGGCCGCAGTAAATCAGTACTGTAGTCCCTTCACTGTAAATACAGGCCGCAGTAAATCAGTACTGTAGTCCCTTCACTGTAAAATCTGGGGGTCCCTACCACCCATTCAGATTATTTATTTATCATTAAATATTTTCCATATTTCTGAATTTACCTACTTGCATCTTGCCTGCGTCACAACCCATGCCCAGTGTTAAGCGATAACATGGTTGTTGTCATACACAATAAACGCTATGACTACACTATAACATATTATTATTATTATTATTATTATTTTTCACCTTTATTTAACCAGGTAGGCAAGTTGAGAACAAGTTCTCATTTACAATTGCGACCTGGCCAAGATAAAGCAAAGCCGTTTCGACAACATACAACAACACAGAGTTACACATGGAGTAAAAACAAACATACAGTCAATAATGCAGTAGAAAAATTAAGTCTATATACAATGTGAGCAAATGAGGTGAGATAAGGGAGGTAAAGGCAAAAAAAAGGCCATGGTGGCAAAGTAAATACAATATAGCAAGTAAAACACTGGAATGGTAGATTTGTAGTAGAAGAAAGTGCAAAGTAGAAATAGAAATAATGGGGTGCAAAGGAGCAAAATAAATAAATAAATACAGTAGGGGAAGAGGTAGTTGTTTGGGCTAAATTATAGATGGGCTATGTACAGGTGCAGTGATCTGAGAGCTGCTCTAACAGCTGGTGCTTAAAGCTAGTGAGGGAGATAAGTGTCTCCAGCTTCAGAGATTTTTGTAGTTCGTTCCAGTCATTGGCAGCAGAGAACTGGAAGGAGAGGCAGCCAAAGGAGGAATTGGCTTTGGGGGTGACCAGAGAGATATACCTACTGGAGCGTGTGCTACAGGTGGGTGCTGCTATGGTGACCAGTGAGCGGAGATAAGGGGGGACTTTACCTAGCAGGGTCTTGTAGATGACCTGGAGCCAATGTGTTTGGCGACGATTATGAAGCGAGGGCCAGCCAACGAGAGCGTACAGGTCGCAGTGGTGGGTAGTATATGGGGCTTTGGTGATAAAACGGATGGCACTGTGATAGACTACATCCAATTTACTGAGTAGAGTGTTGGAGGCTATTTTGTAAATGACATCGCCGAAGTCGAGGATCGGTAGGATGGTCAGTTTTACGAGGGTGTGTTTGGCAGCATGAGTGAAGGATGCTTTGTTGCGATATAGGAAGCCAATTCTAGATTTAATTTTGGATTGGGGATGCTTAACGTGAGTCTGGAAGGAGAGTTTACAGTCTAACCAGACACCAGGTATTTGTAGTTGTCCACATATTCTAAGTCAGAACCGTCCAGAGTAGTGATGCTAGTCGGGCGGGCGGGTGCGGGCAGCGATCGTTTGAAGAGCATGCATTTAGTTTTACTTGTATTTAAGAGCAGTTGGAGGCCACGGAAGGAGAGTTGTATGGCATTGAAGCTCGTCTGGAGGGTTGTTAACACAGTGTCCAAAGAGGGGCCAGAAGTATACAGAATGGTGTCGTCTGCGTAGAGGTGGATCAGAGACTCACCAGCAGCAAGAGCGACATCATTGATGTATACAGAGAAAAGAGTCGGCCCAAGAATTGAACCCTGTGGCACCCCCATAGAGACTGCCAGAGGTCCGGACAACAGACCATCCGATTTGACACACTGAACTCTATCAGAGAAGTAGTTGGTGAACCAGGCGAGGGAATCATTTGAGAAACCAAGGCTGTTGAGTCTGCCGATGAGGATGTGGTGATTGACAGAGTCGAAAGCCTTGGCCAGGTCAATGAATACGGCAGCACAGTATTGTTTCTTATCGATGGCGGTTACGATATCGTTTAGGACCTTGAGCGTGGCTGAGGTGCACCCATGACCAGCTCTGAAACCAGATTGCATAGCGGAGAAGGTACGGTGGGATTCGAAATGGTCGGTAATCTGTTTGTTGACTTGTCTTTCGAAGACCTTAGAAAGGCAGGGTAGGATGGATATAGGCCTGTAGCAGTTTGGGTCAAGAGTGTCCCCTCCTTTGAAGAGGGGGATGACAGCAGCTATACAGTATGATAACAACACACTGTATACTGTACCACAACCCTGGTAATATCCAATCTAACAACTACACTACACTAGTCCTGTAATATCCAGTCTAACAACTACACTAGTCCTGTAATATCCAGTCTAACAACTACACTACACTAGTTCTGTAATATCCAGTCTAACAACTACACTACACTAGTCCTGTAATATCCAGTCTAACAACTACACTATACTAGTCCTGTAATATCCAGTCTAACAACTACACTAGTCCTGTAAAATCCAGTCTAACTACACTACACTAGTCCTGTAATATCCAGTCTAACAACTACACTACACTAGTCCTGTAATATCCAATCTAACAACTACACTACACTAGTCCTGTAATATCCAGTCTAACAACTACACTACACTAGTCCTGTAATATCCAGTCTAACAACTACACTACACTAGTCCTGTAAAATCCAGTCTAACAACTACACTACACTAGTCCTGTAATATCCAGTCTAACAACTACACTACACTAGTCCTGTAATATCCAGTCTAACTACACTACACTAGTCCTGTAATATCCAGTCTAACAACTACACTACACAGGTCCTGTAATATCCAGTCTAACAACGACACTACACTAGTCCTGTAATATCCAGTCTAACAACTACACTAGTCCTGTAAAATCCAGTCTAACAACGACACTACACTAGTCCTGTAATATCCAGTCTAACTACACTACACTAGTCCTGTAATATCCAGTCTAACAACTACACTACACTAGTCCTGTAATATCCAGTCTAACAACTACACTAGTCCTGTAATATCCAGTCTAACAACTACACTACACTAGTCCTGTAATATCCAGTCTAACAACTACACTAGTCCTGTAATATCCAGTCTAACAACTACACTACACTAGTCCTGTAATATCCAGTCTAACAACTACACAGGTCCTGTAATATCCAGTCTAACAACAACACTACACTAGTCCTGTAATATCCAGTCTAACAACTACACTAGTCCTGTAATATCCAGTCTAACAACTACACTACACTAGTCCTGTAATATCCAGTCTAACAACTACACAGGTCCTGTAATATCCAGTCTAACTACACTACACTGGTCCTGTAATATCCAGTCTAACAACTACACTAGTCCTGTAATATCCAGTCTAACAACAACACTACACTAGTCCTGTAATATCCAGTGTACACACAATACCTGATAATAACAAATTGAAAGCAGTTTTTAAAAATAATTTTTGCAAATGTATTACAAATAAAAAACAGAAATATCTTATTTACATAAGTATTCAGACCCTTTGCTATGAGACTCAACATTGAGCTCAGATGCATCCTGTTTCCATTGATCATCCTTAAGATGTTTCTACAACTTGATTGGAGTCCACCGGTGGTAAATTCAATTGATTGGACATGATTTGGAAAGGCACACACCTGTCTATATGAGGTCCCACAGTTGACAGTGCATGTCAGAACAAAAACCAAGCCATGAGGTCGAAGGAATTGTCTGTAGAGAGCCGAGACAGTATTGGGTCGAGGCTCAGATCTGGGTAGGGTACCAAAACATTTCTGCAGCATTGAAGGTCCCCAAGAACACAGTGGCCTCCATCATTCTTAAATGGAAGAAGTTTGGAACCACCAAGACTCTTCCTAGAGCTGGCCACCTGGCCAAACTGAGCAATCGGGGCAGAAGGGCCTTGGTCAGGGAGGTGACCAAGAACCTGATGCTCACTCTGACAGAGCTCCAGAGTTCCTCTGTGGAGGTGGGAGAACCTTCCAGAAGGACAACAACCTCTGCAGCACTCCACCAATCAGGCCTTATGATAGAGTGGCCACTCCTCAGTAAAATGCACATGACAGCCCACTTGGAGTTTGCCAAAAGTCACCTAAAGGACTCTGACGATGAGAAACATGATTCTCTGGTCTGATGAAACCAAGATTGAAGTCTTTGGCCTGAATGCCACGCGTCACATCTGGAGGAAACCTGGCACCATCCCTACAGTGAAGCATGGTGGTGGCAGCATCATGCTGTGGGGATGTTTTTCAGCGGCAGGGACTGGGAGACTAGTCAGGATTGAGGGAGAGATGAACAGAGCAAAGTACAGAGAGACCCTTGATGAAAACTTGCTCCTGAGCACTCAGGACCTCAGAATGGGGCGAAGGACACTAAGCACACAGCCAAGACAACGCAGGAGTGGCTTCGGGACAAGTCTCTGAATGTCCTTGATTGGCCCAATCAGAGCCCGGACTTGAATCTGGGAGAAACTCCCCAAATACAGGTGAAGACAAGAAGACACTATGTAGTATTGTGTATAGATTGATGAGGGGGAAAAATGATTTAATCAATTTTAGAATATGACTGTAACGTAACAATAAAAGTCAAGGGGTCTGAATACTTTCCGAACGCACTGTAAGTGCCTTTGAACGGGGTACGGTAGTAAATGCAACTCAATAGTAGGAAGGTGTTCTTAATGTTTTGTACACTCAGTGTATGTTCAGTAGGAATAGAACGTAGTGCTTCACTGTTGTGTTTTCATAAACTTTTAACGTTTTGTTCAGATCCTTTCTAATGGTCTACTGATACTGGAATCACTTGAAGAATTTCAACCAAAACTTTATATTCATGTTTTTTTCAACACATCGCTTGGGGCAAGATCACCCTCAGTGAAGTTGACAACAACAGGATGTATTCCGGTTTCCAGGGATACGGCTAATTCCACCTAGCTTCCTTTTTCCTCTAAAAAAACCTGCTACGTTGGGTTAGAACAGACAGCCGTGGTTTCAAACCCCCAGTACTAATCGGGTCAGCCCTGCTCCCTATGGTCACGGCAATGCTAACTACAATACTAACAGTGTCCATCTGAATGGGTGGTGAGTGGTGGCTGAAGCAGAGTGATACTGAATGGGTGGTGAGTGGTGGCTGAAGCAGAGTGATACTGAATGGGTGGTGAGTGGTGGCTGAAGCAGAGTGATACTGAATGGGTGGTGAGTGGAGACTGAAGCAGAGTGATACTGAATGGGTGGTGAGTGGTGGCTGAAGCAGAGTGATACTGAATGGGTGGTGAGTGGTGGCTGAAGCAGAGTGAAACTGAATGGGTGGTGAGTGGTGGCTGAAGCAGAGTGATACTGAATGGGTGGTGAGTGGTGGCTGAAGCAGAGTGATACTGAATGGGTGGTGAGTGGAGACTGAAGCAGAGTGATACTGAATGGGTGGTGAGTGGTGGCTGAAGCAGAGTGATACTGAATGGGTGGTGAGTGGTGGCTGAAGCAGACTGATACTGAATGGGTGGTGAGTGGTGGCTGAAGCAGAGTGATACTGAATGGGTGGTGAGTGGAGACTGAAGCAGAGTGATACTGAATGGGTGGTGAGTGGTGGCTGAAGCAGACTGATACTGAATGGGTGGTGAGTGGTGGCTGAAGCAGAGTGATACTGAATGGGTGGTGAGTGGTGGCTGAAGCAGAGTGATAGGAGTCAAAAGGAGTCAGATCAGCCCTTTCCAGTATAGAGAAGAAACAAAGAAGCACAATAGTATATACGGAACTAAGGGAAAATACAGTAGAATACTGTAGAATACAATAGAATACAGTAAAATACTGTAGAATACAATAAAATGCAGTAAAATACTGTAGAATGCAATAGAATACAGTAAAATACCGTATGTGGAAAAAAGTAATTAAATATGAAACATTACTATAGTGTCAGTCAATGCTTTTTGATCTGACAAGAAAACACCATCACGTAGTGATATGATTTTGTTATGATAATTTCCTAAATTTGGGTTTGTTTTGGTTTCGATATTGGTTGTCTGGGTCTGTAGCCCAATGGGTGGGCTAATAAACTAACAACAAACATAAACAACCAATCCAGTTAGTAGAGTGTTAGTATTTAGACAAAAACACCAGCATTGAGGTATAAACATGTAAATAAGAACACATTTTAAAAGTTATTTAAAAGAAATCCTAGTTAGTGTTTATGTAGGTTTTAATTATGTATTTCTAGGACTCTAGGAAAGAACACGCCCAACAGGTGACCGACAGGCGACCGACAGGTGACCTAAAAGCGAGTCTAATAAACACTAAGCAGTAAACGCAGTAGGTGTTATTATTTACCTCCAAACACCCCGACTGGTTCCTGTCTCCCACCGTCTGTCGCCCCTCTCTCGTGTAGCCTCCCTGTCCCTGGGCTGAGGACCCACCAGTCCCTCCAGACCCCAGCCTCTTCTCCTCCCTGAAGCTCTGCTCCAACAGCTTCTTGTTCAGCAGACGGGCTGCGTTCTCTGCCAGGGTGTATCCAGGCGGGGCAGACAGGTCCTGGCGTATACTGAGCACCTCTGGTGTCCTCTCCCCTCCTGTTCCCCCAGGCACTCCCTGGGCCTCTACTATCAGCTGCACCGGGCTGGGAGAACGCCCGCGGACATTCCTCAGGAACTCCTGGACAGCTCCAAGGTATCTTGGGTCTTTGGGGTCTGAGGGGGGTAAACCGGGACCACCGGGTCCACCAGGAGGTGAGGGGTCAAGAGGGGTGGGGCGGGAGCGGCTGGGGGACTTGGTGAATTTGCACTGCGGGGGTTCGTAGGCCACGGGGCTGTGGTCTATGATGTTGAAGAGACAAGACAGGCCGTCGTTGATGGTGGTGTGGACCGGAGAGTCCCTGGTGGTGGTGGAGCGAGCCCAGGCCGACTCAGAGGC
Source organism: Salmo salar (assembly GCF_965601325.2). Classification (NCBI taxonomy): domain Eukaryota; kingdom Metazoa; phylum Chordata; class Actinopteri; order Salmoniformes; family Salmonidae; genus Salmo; species Salmo salar. The sequence continues at coordinate 4,263,172 of NC_138293.1, read as the reverse complement.
ACCCTTCTGGGGGGTGGTAGGGGTAGGGGCCCTGGGTCCGGCCGTGGAGCTTGAGGCCCCACCTGGGAGGTCAGCCTTCGATGATGTTGACAGCTTCCTCTGAAGCTTAGGAGAGCCATACTTAGGAGAACAACATGGACGCTCGAACTTGGACTGGACCACAGGGGAGTACTGTATCTTACGGATGTTTCTGGAAGGGGAGGAGATGGGCGTAGAGCTGCCTCCTTTAGGGGTGAGGCAGCGGTGGGGGGAGCTGGTGAGGGTACGGAGGATGTCTGTTTGTAAGCCCACACTGATGGTCTGAGTGGTCTGGGTTCCCCGAGTGGTGAAACCATTTGTCTGACACGCCATATCTCGGAGCTGTGGAGTAAATTAAACAGACAAGTCAAAGTCTAAGTGATATGGCACAGGTGAGGAGAGGATCCCCAAAGATTAAACAGTATACTATAGAAACCTCACAAAGATGAACAGCTAGACAACAGACTGGACGGATGAACAACAGACTAGATGGATGAACAACAGACTAGATGGATGAACAACAGACTGGATGGATGAACAACAGACTGGATGGATGAACAACAGGCTAGATGGATGAACAACAGACTGGATGGATGAACAACAGACTAGATGGATGAACAACAGACTAGATGGATGAACAACAGACTGGATGGATGAACAACAGACTGGATGGATGAACAACAGACTAGATGGATGAACAACAGACTAGATGGATGAACAACAGACTAGATGGATGAACAACAGGCTAGATGGATGAACAACAGACTGGATGGATGAACAACAGACTAGATGGATGAACAACAGACTAGATGGATGAACAACAGACTGGATGGATGAACAACAGACTGGATGGATGAACAACAGACTGGATGGATGAACAACATGCTAGATGGATGAACAACAGATTAGATGGATGAACAACAGACTGGATGGATGAACAACAGACTGGATGGATGAACAACAGACTAGATGGATGAACAACAGATTAGATGGATGAACAACAGACTGGATGGATGAACAACTAGACAACAGACTGGATGGATGAACAACAGACTAGATGGATGAACAATAGACTAGATGGATGAACAACAGACTGGATGGATGAACAACAGACTAGATGGATGAACAACAGACTAGATGGATGAACAACAGACTGGATGGATGAACAACAGACTGGATGGATGAACAACAGACTGGATGGATGAACAACAGACTAGATGGATGAACAACAGACTAGATGGATGAACAACTAGACAACAGACTAGATGGATGAACAACAGACTAGATGGATGAACAACAGACTGGATGGATGAACAACAGACTGGATGGATGAACAACAGACTAGATGGATGAACAACAGACTAGATGGATGAACAACAGACTGGATGGATGAACAACAGACTAGATGGATGAACAACAGACTAGATGGATGAACAACAGACTGGATGGATGAACAACAGACTAGATGGATGAACAACAGACTGGATGGATGAACAACAGACTGGATGGATGAACAACAGACTGGATGGATGAACAACAGACTAGATGGATGAACAACAGACTAGATGGATGAACAACTAGACAACAGACTAGATGGATGAACAACAGACTAGATGGATGAACAACAGACTGGATGGATGAACAACAGACTGGATGGATGAACAACAGACTAGATGGATGAACAACAGACTAGATGGATGAACAACAGACTGGATGGATGAACAACAGACTAGATGGATGAACAACAGACTAGATGGATGAACAACTAGACAACAGACTAGATGGATGAACAACAGACTGGATGGATGAACAGCTAGACAACAACAACAGATCCAACGTCAACAGACCTGTCTCTGTTGCTCCAGGTGGTCCGAGGTCCCAGAGCGGTAGTTCCTTACAGAGAAGGCCACCTCCTTCATGTCATCACTGAGGTTCCGTGACAGCTGCAGCTCCAGAGACGAGGCGTACCCCACCGTGGGGATGGGACCCCCCACAGAGGGACCCCGCAGCCCCCCCCCACCCTCCAATAACTCCTTATGACAGGAAGGAGGCCACCTACCATCACCAAACACCTCGTCTGGACCTGCTACTCCCCCAATCCCGGAGGCACCCCCTACCTCACCAACACCAACACCCCCTTGCCCCTTGGTTCCTTTAGGGTACAGGTAGTCTTGATCGGAGGGCCCGGGGGTTCGGGTGGGGCTGTGGGAGACGTGGACCCCTGCTCCCCCTCCTATGTTACCCCCGTTACCCCTGAGTGGAGAGCGCTGGCAATGGGGTGAGCAGGGGGGCTCGTGGCTAGATTGGGTGTTGGTGGTCAAAGTTGCGCTGGTGGTTAGGAACCACGAGGCCGGCTGGAATGGTTCTGGAAGTCAGAGAGAGAGAATGTGGAATGATTAGAACTACAATTCTAACTATTACAGCTATGAAACTTATTCTAGAAGAGTCAATATCTCTCCCTAAAAACACAGCCCTCTGGAACAATCCTCGGATAGCTTCTTTTAATTGTTTTTATTCTAAAGACATAGAAATCGTAAATGACTTGGTAATAGGAAATAAATGTATTCCCATGACAGAATTAAAAAGGAATTTTGGAATGACTTAATGTAGATAATTTCTAAGGACCTGCAACTTAAACGGTTCATATCAAGACATTTTGATTTTAAAATCTGTTTTGACATCAGAGTAATCTTGAGGAAACCTTATATGAGTCAGAAAATTATACTAGAAAAACATATTAAACTACTGTTACGTTCGTCGTAAAGATTGCGGTAGGCGAACATTTTACTTTTATTTAAAATGAACACCGACTAAACAACAAAATACAAAACGAACGTAAAGTTCTGCAGGCTACACGGCAACTATGCAAAAACAAGATCCCACAAACTAAGGTGGGAAAAAAGGCTGCCTAAGTATGATCCCCAATCAGAGACAACGACAGACAGCTGCCTCTGATTGGGAACCATACTAGGCCAACAAAGAAATAGAAACATAGATATGCCCACCCAAGTCACACCCTGACCTAACCAAATAGAGAAATAAAAAAGGCTCTCTAAGGTCAGGGTGTGACAACTACTGGAACCAAGACTTAAAAAGTACTGATATTGGCACAAGATGGAGGGAATGTTAAAACATAACTAACTAAATTACAGTTAACGAAAATCTACGCTTAATCCAGTAAAAACTAATGTATAGAATGTATTATACGAGATAAAATTCCCAAATTCTACAGAACAACGGCAGAGTCATATCTTTAAGTGTAAAACTAATAATGACTCAATCTATGCCTTCTGGGAATGTTATAAAGTCCAAAACGTATGGGCGGAGTTAGAAAGTTGGCTGTCAGAAGTATTACAATGTAAATATACTTTTTAATCAGTCTGCATATTTCTCGACATGACATATGAGGGTGCAGTGAGATACCCGATGGGTTGGACGACACTTTTATCGTCAATCATCTTGAAAAAAACGTAGACGTAAAAAAAAAAACTGGAAATCAACCAATCCGCCGTTGTTAAGACAATGGAAAGATAAAATGCTTTATTATCCAAATGTTGAAAGTGTTTGGGCCACGGAGAGAAACAAAATGGTGGCGGTAAATACAGACAGCATTAAACCCATGAGCAACATCAGTACCTGAAGCGGGCCGTTCTGCCCAGGCCTCCATGGCTGTAGGCGTGTGGTGGCCCGGTGTTGGGGACGGGCCAGGGACAGGGAAGTCCCACCCTTTACTGTTGAACTCCTCAATGTACTTCAGGTCGTCAGGTGACAGGGGCGGAGTCACATCGTCGCGGCCGCGGTCACCATGACGACTCCTGTCAGGCAGGAAGGGAGAGCTGTCCATCAGACGCTGGAAGTCACTCATAGAACAGACCGACTTAGCCCTGTGGAAGGGGGAGAGAAAAGGTTTCAGTAAAAACACTTAACAATTACATTATTACATTTTATCAGACAATGTAGCAAAAGAGAGAAGAGGAGAAAGCGCAGAGAGGATTCAGTACATCAGCATCACAGATCCACTGCTGAATCCTGTCACTAGAAGGAAGACGCAGGTAAGGACATGACATTAGAGATAAACAGCACAGGTAGGACTGTCTCTGTCATATCTCTTGTCTAAACTACATGTTACAGCCTCTCTTCACAGGTAGGACTGTCTCTGTCATATCTCTTGTCTAAACTACATATTACAGCCTCTCATTACATGTAGGACTGTCTCTGTCATATCTCTTGTCTAAACTACATGTTACAGCCTCTCTTCACAGGTAGGACTGTCTCTGTCATATCTCTTGTCTAAACTACATGTTACAGCCTCTCTTCACAGGTAGGACTGTCTCTGTCATATCTCTTGTCTAAACTACATGTTACAGCCTCTCTTCACAGGTAGGACTGTCTCTGTCATATCTCTTGTCTAAACTACATGTTACAGCCTCTCTTCACAGGTAGGACTGTCTCTGTCATATCTCTTGTCTAAACTACATGTTACAGCCTCTCTTCACAGGTAGGACTGTCTCTGTCATATCTCTTGTCTAAACTACATATTACAGCCTCTCATTACATGTAGGACTGTCTCTGTCATATCTCTTGTAGAAACTACATGTTACAGCCTCTCTTCACAGGTAGGACTGTCTCTGTCATATCTCTTGTCTAAACTACATGTTACAGCCTCTCTTCATCTAGTTTGCTCTCCATAAAGGCCAGTTAATGCGTTTCATTTCATTTCATCAGGGATCGCTATAAAATGATTCAATAATTAATCATCAGGCTGCAATGACTTGGATCATGTACCACAAAGAGCTGCTTCAACACAAACCACCAGGAAGTATCACAGTGCTGCTTCACAGAGCTGCTTCAACACAAACCACCAGGAAAAATCACAGAGCTGCTTCAACACAAACCACCAGGAAGTATCCCTTCTAACAGCGGTCCTTTCTTTACCCAAATGATGTATCAGTACAGTAGACTTGTTTATAATACAGTGAGTGGAGTTCAGCGTACACAACAGCCAAAAGCAGAAAGCATACCTATTGTAAATGTTAAAATGGCAGCCTGTCTAGATAAGATAAGTGGAAACAATACCAGTAATAACATCATTTGGATGAATCCAGGTAAGTCACACATTAGATCCAAGATGGCGTAGCAGTCAGATGTCTTTGTCTTGTCTCGTCCCATGTATATATCTTTTTATATATTTTTCTTCGCATTATTTTTTATATTTTTCCTAAACCTCAGCTTCTAAATACTCTCCTGCAACCCGCCTCACCCAATGTGGTGTGGATCTGTTTTTATTCTAAAGTATTTCTATTTACCTCCGAACTGGAATCCCTTAACTGAAGCTAGCTAGCTAACTAGCTACCAGCTATCAGCTATCAGTCAGCTAACCACTGCTAGCGGTCATCAGCTAACCCCTGCTAGCGGTCATCAGCTAACCCCTGCTAGCGGTCATCAGCTAACCTTTAGCTCGGAAAGCTCTCGCCAGTTCATACAACGCATTTCAAACCAGAGCATACCGGACCTATATTTCTCTCCAGATTCCTACTGCAAACTCTGTACCTTTTCATCTGGATCATGGCAGCTAGCTAACCACAACCCGGGTTGACTACTCCTGGCTAACGTTTCCATCCCGGAGCTAGCACCAACTAGCCTGGGGCTAGCCCATGCAAGACCCATCTCCCGGCTAGGGCTCCTGGGCTACGCCTGAAGCCCACTCCTGAAGCCCACTCCTCGGCTACAATATCCGGACCCCTTCTACTGCCGGTACGGGGCACGGAACCCCGCCGATCCTTCACGACTGGAATACCGTCATAATCTGTCCGAGGATCCCAACAGGCCCCTCAGGCGCGACGTTCCCTGAAGGCCCATTCTGCTAACCGCGGCCTGCTAGCTATCTATAGCATATTGGACTGTTAGCTGATCCACCGGCCAGTTTCTCGGACCACTATACCTATTTTGCCAATTGGACTTGGACCCCTCTGCTACTTGGAACCCTACAAATTCCACGACTGGTCTATCGAAGTCACCGCACCAGGAGGCAAAAACAGACTTTCCCCCATCGCGACGTCCCTCTAAGGGCCTTATGCTAGCTTGCTATCCCCAGCCTGCTAACTGCTAGCTTGCTAGCTCCGGCCTGCTAACTGTCTGAAACGTCGGGTCCCCAGCCAGCCAAACCACTCAGTGGACCCATACGATCACTTGGCTACGCATGTCCTGGTTAGTGATTACTGTCTTATTTCACTGTAGAGCCTCTAGCCCTGCTCAATATGCCTTAACCTACCACGTTGTTCCACCTCCCACATATGCGATGACATCACCTGGTTTAAACGTCTCTAGAGACAATATCTCTCTCATCATTACTCAATGCCTAGGTTTACCTCCAATGTACTCACATCCTACCTTACCTTTGTCTGTACATTATGCCTTGAATCTATGCTATCGTGCCCAGAAACCTGCTCCTTTTACTCTCTGTTCCGAACGTGCTAGACGGCCAGTTCGTATAGCCTTTAGCCGTACCCTCATCCTACTTCTCCTCTGTTCCTCTGGTGATGTGGAGGTTAATCCAGAACCTACTAGGTACAACCCCAAATCCGTACACACGGGCACCCTCATAGATATCATCCTAACTAACTCACCCTCTAAATACACCTCTGCTGTTTTCAACCAAGATCTCAGCGATCACTGCCTCATTGCCTGCATCCGTAATGGGTCTGCGGTCAAACGACCACCCCCTCATCACTGTCAAACGCTCCCTAAAACACTTCAGCGAGCAGGCCTTTCTAACCTGGCCGGGGTATCCTGGAAGGATATTGACCTCATCCCGTCAGTAGAGGATGCCTGGTTGTTCTTGAAAAGTGCCTTCCTCACCACCTTAAACAAACATGCCCCATTCAAAAAAAATAGAACTAGGAATAGATATAGTCCTTGGTTCACTCCAGACCTGTCTGCCCTTGACCAACACAAAAACATCCTGTGGCGTTCTGCATTAGCATCGAATAGCCCCCGTGATATGCAACTTTTCAGGGAAGTCAGGAACCAATATCCACAGGCAGTTAGAAAAGCCAAGGCTAGCTTTTTCAAACAGAAATTTGCGTCCTGCAGCACAAACTCCAAAAAGTTCTGGGACACTGTAAAGTCCATGAAGAATAAGAGCACCTCCTCCCAGCTGCCCACTGCACTGAGGCTAGGAAACACTGTTACCACCGATAAATCCACAATAATTGAGAATTTCAATAAGCATTTCTCTACGGCTGGCCATGTTTTCCACCTGGCTACCCCTACTCTGGTCAACAGCCCTGCGCTCCCCTCAGCAACGCGCCCAAACTTCACCTTCACCCAAATCCAGATAGCTGATGTTCTGAAAGAGCGGCAAAATCTGGACCCCTACAAATCAGCAGGGCTAGACAATCTGTACCCTCTCTGTCTAAAATTATCCGCCGAAATTGTTGCAACCCCTATTACTAGCCTGTTCAACCTCTCTTTCGTATCGTCTGAGATCCCCAAAGATTGGAAAGCTGCCATGATCATCCCCCTCTTCAAAGGGGGAGACATTCTAGACCCAAACTGCTACAGACCTATATCTATCCTACCCTGCCTTTCTAAGGTCTTCGAAAGCCAAGTTAACAAACAGATTACCGACCATTTAAAATCCCACCGTACCTTCTCCGCTATGCAATCTGGTTTCAGAGCTGGTCATGGGTGCACCTCAGCCACGCTCAAGGTCCTAAACGATACCATAACCGCCATCGATAAGAGACAATACTGTGCAGCTGTATTAATCGACCTGGATAAGAGCGTCTGCTAAATGACGTGAATGTTACCTGAGCAGGCTGCCAAAACCCATCTCCTCTTCCTCTTCCTCCTCCTCCTCCTCGTACATCAATGGGCCCTCTCTGTCTGGGATCTCATTCAGAGCCTGAAATCACACACACACACACACACACACACACACACACACACACACACACACACACACACACACACACACACACACACACACACACACACACACACACACACACACAAGTGTTAGTGCAGGGCTGGAAAAAACCCTGCACTGGATCAGTATTGAAAAAGGCCACTCTTTTGAGATTTGAAAACGCTTTAGGGGTGAACTGTTACTTTTATACACTCCTGGGTTGTTTCCCAAATGGCACCCTATATATAGTTTAATACTATAGACCAGAGCCCTATTCCCTATATATAGTGCACTACTTTAGACCAGAGCCCTATTCCCTATATATAGTTTACTACTATAGACCAGAGCCCTATTCCCTATATATAGTGCACTACTTTAGACCAGAGCCCTATTCCCTATATAGTGCACTACTATAGACCCTATTCCCTATATAGTGCACTACTATAGACCCTATTCCCTATATAGTGCACTACTATAGACCCTATTCCCTATATAGTGCACTACTATAGACCCTATTCCCTATATAGTGCACTACTATAGACCCTATTCCCTATATAGTGCACTACTATAGACCCTATTCCCTATATAGTGCACTACTATAGACCCTATTCCCTATATAGTGCACTACTATAGACCCTATTCCCTATATAGTGCACTACTATAGACCCTATTCCCTATATAGTGCACTACTATAGACCCTATTCCCTATATAGTGCACTACTATAGACCCTATTCCCTATATAGTGCACTACTATAGACCCTATTCCCTATATAGTGCACTACTATAGACCCTATTCCCTATATAGTGCACTACTATAGACCCTATTCCCTATATAGTGCACTACTATAGACCCTATTCCCTATATAGTGCACTACTATAGACCCTATTCCCTATATAGTGCACTACTATAGACCCTATTCCCTATATAGTGCACTACTATAGACCCTATTCCCTATATAGTGCACTACTATAGACCCTATTCCCTATATAGTGCACTACTATAGACCCTATTCCCTATATAGTGCACTACTATAGACCCTATTCCCTATATAGTGCACTACTATAGACCCTATTCCCTATATAGTGCACTACTATAGACTAGGACCCATATATTTGTTACTTTAATTTTTTATTTAAACATTTTTACTTATCCATTTTTTACTTAAGAAGTTGCAAGAAAAATCAGTGTTAACTGCATTGTTGTTTGAGAGCTTCTAAGTAAGAATTTCACTGTAAGGTCTACACTTGTTGTATTCTGCGCATGTGACAAATAATATTTGATTTGATTTGATATGGCTCTGGTCAGAAGCAGTATACTATATAGGGATTTAGTTCTGATATGTCTCACCTGGTTCATACAGGGGAACCTCTTGTCAGGGTCCAGTCTGCAGGGAGGTGGGGCCTTCAGGCCACCCAGGGGATCCAGTGTCAGAGCGTCCAGGGAAAGGTTCTCCGTTGGGCCTCTGAACCTCACTACAGCCCCCTGCTCTTCATGGGCCTCCGAGTCCGAGTGGGAGCGGGTAGGGAGGGAAACAGGGCCTGGGATGGCAGAGCGAGGAAAGCGTGGTGACCTTGGGGAGCGAGGGGCCTTACATGGGCTCTCCTGGGGGGGGAAGACACCCCTGTGTCCTCCTGCTCTCTCCCCTTCTTTGATGTTGGATGGTGAGCCCTCGCTGCCCCTCCGTACGTTAAGCTCTCTCTGTAGCTGTGGGGGGAGGAGAGGAGAGGAGAGGAGAGGAGAGGAGAGGAGAGGAGAGGAGAGAGAGAGAGAGAGAGACAGAGAGGAGAGGAGAGGAGAGGAGAGGAGAGAGAGGGAGAGAGAGGGAGGGAGAGAGAGAGAGAGAGAGAGAGAGAGAGAGAGAGAGAGAGGGAGAGAGAGGGAGGGGAAGACAGGGAGGTGAAGAGAGAGAGACAGGGGGAAGGAGGAGAGGAGAGGAGAGAGAGAGAGAGAGAGAGAGAGAGAGAGAGAGAGAGAGAGAGAGAGAGAGAGAGGGGAAGAGAGAGAGGTGAAGAGAGAGAGACGGGGGGAAGGAGGAGAGGAGAGGAGAGGGAGGGGAAGACAGGGTGAATGATGAAAAACAAAATGTACATAGTCATAATTTTCAGTGATCATATTATAATGCCATAGGCATCAATATAAAACTGTGAGACATTGTTCCTTCTTCTTCTGAGATATCAATTATACTACCAAGACGTAATTATTACTGACTCTGTGTATCTTATGCATTTCAAAACTTCTCAGACATATAATGGTGTGAATATTCACCCTAGGGGCTTCTTCTATTCCTTTCCTCTTTCTCCCCCTCTCTCTCCCTCCTCTCCCCCGTCTTCCCCTTCCCCCTCTCTCTCCCTCCTCTCCCCCCTCTTCCCCTTCCTCCTCTCTCTCCCTCCTCTCCCCCCTCTTCCCCTTCCCCATCCCTCTCCCTCCTGCCCTCCCTCTCTCCCCTCATCTCCCTCCTTCCCCTCATCTCCACCCCACCTCCTCTCCCTCCTTTCTCCCTTCCCCTCCTCTCTCCCCCTCATCCCCACCTCCCTCCCTCCCCTCCTCTCCCGCCTCTCTCCCTCCCCTCCTCTCCCTCCCCTCATCTCCCCTCCACCTTCTCTCCCTCCTCTCTCCCTTCACCTCCTCTCTCTCTCCCCCTGCCCTTCCTCACCCTCTCCATCTTGTGGTGCATGTTTCTCATGTTGCTGTCCCACTCTTGTCTCTCCTGGTCGAAGCGTTCCAGCAGGTCTCTCCTCTCCCTCCCCCACCTCTTCTCTCCATGCTGCAGCTTCCAGTGGAGGTCCAGGGAGGTGCTGTGGCTCTCTGCCAGGAGGCACCGGTGCTCCTCTCGCTCCTGTTTAAAGGCCCAGTCTGGGTCTCCTCCTCCTCCCTGCGTCTCTCCTCTCACCTCTCCTTTCTCTTCTTGTCTCTCCTCTTCCAGCTGGTTGAACACATAACAGACAGACAGACAGACAATATATTAGTACAGTTGAAGAGCAATCCATAACAATGTGGTGAAGTATTAGGATGGGTCCTTTTCCTGACCGTGTGAGCTGACCAGGAGAAACTCAGTCTGTCAGATGACCTGACTACCTGACTACAATCAGTCTGTCAGATGACCTGACTACAATCAGTCTGTCAGATGACCTGACTACAATCAGTCTGTCAGATGACCTGACTACCTGACCACAATCAGTCTGTCAGATGACCTGACTACCTGACTACAATCAGTCTGTCAGATGACCTGACTACCTGACTACAATCAGTCTGTCAGATGACCTGACTACCTGACTACAATCAGTCTGTGAGATGACCTGACTACAATCAGTCTGTCAGATGACCTGACTACCTGACTACAATCAGTCTGTCAGATGACCTGACTACAATCAGTCTGTCAGATGACCTGACTACCTGACTACAATCAGTCTGTCAGATGACCTGACTACCTGACTACAATCAGTCTGTCAGATGATCTGACTACAATCAGGTTGATAGTTTGATAAATATTTGTTATCGGATGGAAGTTATTTGCGTTGTGAACAGATATGTACGATATATATTTTTCAGCAGCCTGTATTGTGACGCAGCAGCGAAACGGACTACAGAAAAGCTCCAAATAGTTTTATAAGGAGTTGATCAAGGGAACCAGAGGAAGATGCCTTGTTCTGTAGAGGAAAATCAAACATTCTCATTATCATAGAAAATAATATGCAAAAGTGCTGTGGCTATGAACAACGTTTAAAAAAAAAAAAGATTATTATTGAATGGATATGCAATAAACAGATTTATAATTTGTGTTGGCTCACTGGGTTTTAGATGAAATGTTGGAGCTCAAACACACAAAACGTTTTTTTTTAAACGGATTATGAACAAGACACAGTTGGTTCTACACAGACAAAACCGACTGTCCTGAGCCAAGACGAACCTCACAAGTGTTTAAATGTCTCAGAGCTGCGGTCTCTTTAAAAAAAACACAAAAAAGGTGCCCAGCGTCATCTGTAACTGTGTTGGATCATTAATAACCTCAAGGACGAGAGGAAAGTAGGATTCATATTTAGGCCCCTTTGACTGCAGACAGCACCATCTGTGTACCTGAGCAACATCGCACTTTACCACCAGAATCTCACTTCTCAGGAGCCAAGAGACCTTCAGGTCTACATTCATGTATTATTCATATACTTACTGTGACTAGTAACTATGTCCCAGCTCCTGCTGTCTCTTCAGGGAGTGAACCTTATTTATAGTAAATAAGGGGCAGCAGGGTGGCCTAGTGATTAGAGCGTTGGACTAGTAAACGGAAGGTTGAAAGATCAAATCCCCGAGCTGACAAGGTACAAATCTGTCATTCTGCCCCCTGAACAAGGACGTTAACCCACTGTTCCTAGGTTGTCATTGAAAAATAAGAATTTATTCTTAACTGACTTGCCAAGTTAAATAAAGGTATACAATTAAAATAAGGGTTACATAGAGAAAATCAGATCTCTCTAATGAAAATGTATAGCCCTCCCTTCAGCAAAATATATTTTGACCTAAACCCTCCCTGAATGAATGAAAAAAACCAACTGACTGTCCCCTATACCTTAAATAATAATATAAAATGGATAGTAGAGAACATGTCTACCGTTTACCCTCACGTCTTGGACAGACCAGAGCCTTAGATATGCAGTTTTAGAATCTGTTCGGTCTGTGGGTTCACATCTATATCCCAGTGATGCTGTCTCTTTAATCTCTTTAAGGCAGACCAGTGATGCTGTCTCTTTAAGGCAGACATCTACATCCCAGTGATGCTGTCTCTTTAATCTCTTTAAGGCAGACACCTACATCCCAGTGATGCTGTCTCTTTAATCTCTTTAAGGAAGTCATCTATATCCCAGTGATGCTGTCTCTTTAATCTCTTTAAGGCAGACATCTACATCCCAGTGATGCTGTCCCTTTAAGGCAGACATCTACATCCCAGTGATGCTGTCTCTTTAATCTCTTTAAGGAAGTCATCTATATCCCAGTGATGCTGTCTCTTTAATCTCTTTAAGGAAGTCATCTATATCCCAGTGATGCTGTCTCTTTAATCTCTTTAAGGCAGACATCTACATCCCAGTGATGCTGTCCCTTTAAGGCAGACATCTACATCCCAGTGATGCTGTCTCTTTAATCTCTTTAAGGCAGACATCTACGTCCCAGTGATGCTGTCTCTTTAATCTCTTTAAGGCAGACAGCTACATCCCAGTGATGCTGTCTCTTTAAGGCAGACATCTACATCCCAGTGAGTGATGCTGTCTCTTTAAGGCAGACATCTACATCCCAGTGATGCTGTCTCTTTAATCTCTTTAAGGCAGACATCTACATCCCAGTGATGCTGTCTCTTTAAGGCAGACATCTACATCCCAGTGATGCTGTCTCTTTAATCTCTTTAAGGCAGACATCTACATCCCAGTGATGCTGTCTCTTTAAGGCAGACATCTACATCCCAGTGTTGCTGTCTCTTTAAGGCAGACATCTACATCCCAGTGATGCTGTCTCTTTAATCTCTTTAAGGCAGACATCTACATCCCAGTGATGCTGTCTCTTTAATCTCTTTAAGGCAGACATCTACATCCCAGTGATGCTGTCTCTTTAATCTCTTTAAGGCAGACATCTACATCCCAGTGATGCTGTCTCTTTAAGGCAGACATCTACATCCCAGCGATGCTGTCTCTTTAATCTCTTTAAGGCAGATATCTTGAGTAAGTTACTTGAGCAACATGACACTTTATCTTGGCCCATTTGACCTTCCAGGATGCCTTGTTGTTGGCGTAGGTCTGTGTGTGTGTGTGTGTGTGTGTGTGTGTGTGTGTGTGTGTGTGTGTGTGTGTGTGTGTGTGTGTGTGTGTGTGTGTGTGTGTGTGTGTGTGTGTGTGTGTGTGTGTGTGTGTGTGTGTGTGTGTGTGTGTGTGTGTGTGTGCCTGGATTAGAGTAACCTGAGCAACGTGACACTTCATCTCGGCCCATTTGACCTCCCAGGAAGCCTTGTCATTGGCGTAGTTCTGCTGCAGCTGGCACCTCCTGCTCTCCTCCTCCCTCAACTCTGCCCTGAACTCCTCTAACAGGGAGCGCACCGCCTGGAGCACCCTACGGTTCTCACCCACCTGGAGAGGAGGAGCGGGGGAGGAAGTGGGGGAGGCGAGAGAGGAGGAGGTGGTGAGGGAGGGGTCGAGGAAAGGGGTGAGGAGGAGGAGGAGGAGGAGGGGGAGAAGGAGGGGGAGGAGGAGGAGGAGGAGGGGGAGAAGGGGAGGTGAAAGAGAGAGAATGAAACTGGGTCATGCATTTATTCAAGACATCATTGTGTCCTTTTTATTTATGTAATAATGTCAGCTGTTTCAAACACAAGTCATGCTTTTAATTTCCACGTTCATCTACACAAACTATAACTCTACACCACATACTAAACTCAGCAAATGAAACGTCCCTTTTTCAGGACCCTGTCTTTCAAAGATAATTAGTAAAAATCCAAAAAACTTCACAGATCTTCATTGTAAAGGGTTTAAACACTGTTTCCCATGCTTGTTCAATGAACCATAAACAATTAATGAACATGCACCTGTGGAACGGTCGTTAAGACACTAACAGCTTACAGACGGTAGGCAATTAAAGTCACAGTTATGAAAACTCAGGACACTAAAAAGGCCTTTCTACTGACTCTGGAAAAACACCAAAAGAAAGATGCCCAGGGTCCCTGCTCATCTGCGTGAACGTGCCTTAGGCATGCTGCAAGGAGGCATGAGGACTGCAGATGTGGCAACGGCAATAAATTGCAATGTCCGTACTGTGAGACGCCTAAGACAGCGCTACAGGGAGACATGACGGACAGCTGATCGTCCTCGCAGTGGCAGACCACGTGTAACAACACCTGCACAGGATCGGTACATCCGAACATCACACCTGCAGGACAGGTACAGGATGGCAACAACAACTGCCTGAGTTACACCAGGAACGCACAATCCCTCCATCAGTGCTCAGACTGTCCGCAATAGGCTGAGAGAGGCTGGACTGAGGGCTTGTAGGCCTGATGTAAGGCAGGTCCTCACCAGACATCACCATCAACAACCTCGCCTATGTCCACAAACCCACTGTCGCTGGACCAGACAGGACTGGCAAAAAGTGCTCTTCACTGACGAGTCGCGGTTTTGTCTCACCAGGGGTGATGGTCAGATTCGCGTTTATCGTTGAAGGAATGAGCGTTACACCGAGGCCTGTACTCTGGTGTGGGATCGATTTGGAGGTGGAGGGTCCGTCATGGTCTGGGGCGGTGTGTCACAGCATCATCGGACTGAGCTTGTTGTCATTGCAGGCAATCTCAACGCTGTGCGTTACAGGGAAGACATCCTCCTCCCTCATGTGGTACCCTTCCTGCAGGCTCATCCTGACATGACCCTCCAGCATGACAATGCCACCAGCCATACTGCTTGTTCTGTGCGTGATTTCCTGCAAGACAGGAATGTCAGTGTTCTGCCATGGCCAGCGAAGAGCCCGGATCTCAATCCCATTGAGCACGTCTGGGACCTGTTGGATCGGAGGGTGAGGGCTGAGGCTATTCCCCCCAGAAATGTCAGGGAACTTGCAGGTGCCTTGGTGGAAGAGTCGGGTAACATCTCACAGCAAAAACGGCCAAATCTGGTGCAGTCCATGAGGAGGAGATGCACTGCAGTACTTAACCTGTTAGGGCTAGGGGGCAGTATTGACACAGCCGGATAAAAAACGTACCCGATTTAATATGGTTACTACTCCTGCCCAGTAACTAGAATATGCATATAATTATTGGCTTTGGATAGAAAACACCCTAAAGTTTCTAAAACTGTTTGAATGGTGTCTGTGAGTATAACAGAACTCATATGGCAGGCCAAAACCTGAGAAGATTTCAAGCAGGAAGTGGCCTGTCTGAGAAGTAGTGTTTCATCTTGGCTCTTTTTATTGAAGACTCAGGATCTGTGCAATAACGTGACACTTCCTACGGCTTCCATAGGCTATCAGAGCCCGGGAAAAAGCTGAACGATATCGAGGCAGGCTCTGGCTGAAACACTTTATCGCTTTTGGCAAGTGGCCACTCAGAGTACTATGGGCTTAGGCTCGTGCCCGCGTCGACCGAATGCTTTCTTTTCCTTTGTCTGTTTACCTAAACGCAGATTCCCGGTTGGAATATTATCGCTTTTTTATGAGAAAAATTGCATAAAAATTGATTTTAAACAGCGGTTGACATGCTTCGAAGTACGGTAATGGAATATTTAGAATTTTTTTGTCACGAATTGCGCCATGCTCGCCACCCTTATTTACCCTTTAGGATAGTGTCTTGAACGAACGAACAAAACGCCGCTATTTGGATATAACGATGGATTATTTTGGACCAAACCAACATTTGTTATTGAAGTAGAAGTCCTGGGAGTGCATTCTGACGAAGACAACAAAGGTAATAACATTTTTCTTATAGTAAATCTGACTTTGATGAGTGCTAAACTTGCTGGGTGTCTAAATAGCTAGCCCTGTGATGCCGTGCTATCTACTGAGAATATTGCAAAATGTGCTTTCACCGAAAAGCTATTTTAAAATCGGACATATCGAGTGCATAGAGGAGTTCTGTATCTATAATTCTTAAAATAATTGTTATGCTTTTTGTGAACGTTTATCGTGAGTAATTTAGTAAATTCACCGGCAGTGTTCGGTGAGAATGCTAGTCACATGCTAGTCACATGCTAATGTAAAAAGCTGTTTTTTGATATAAATATTAACTTGATTGAACAAAACATGCATGTATTGTATAACATAATGTCCTAGGGTTGTCATCTGATGAAGATCATCAAAGGTTAGTGCTACATTTAGCTGTGGTTTGGGTTTATGTGACATTATATGCTAGCTTGAAAAATGGGTGTCTGATTATTTCTGGCTGGGTACTCTGCTGACATAATCTAATGTTTTGCTTTCGTTGTAAAGCCTTTTTAAAATCGGACAGTGTGGTTAGATTAACGAGAGTCTTATCTTTAAAATGGTGTAAAATAGTCATATTTTTTTAAAATTAAAGTAATAGCATTTCTAAGGTATTTGAATAACGCGCCACAGGATTCAACTGGCTGTTGAGTAGCCCATAGAGGTTAATGCAGCTGGTGGCCACACCAGATACTGACTGTTACTTTTGATTTTGACCCCCCCCTTTGTTCAGGGACACATTATTCCATTTCTGTTAGTCACATGTCTGTGGAACTTGTTCAGTTTATGTCTCAGTTGTTGAATCTTATTATGTTCATACAAATATTTACACGTGTTAAGTTTGCTGAGAAATAAACGCAGTTGACAGTGAGAGGACGTTTCTTTTTTGCTGTGTTTATGTTGTTTAGCACTAGGCTCTGCTGTGGTTTATTGGGATCCCCATTAGCTTTTGCAGAAGCAGCAGCTACTCTTCCTGGGGTCCACACACACACACACACACACAAAAAAACAGCATGACAAGTAACAAAACACTGGTAGACAAGGAGAGTCACGCACATTAAAAGTACAACCATATACAAACAATACCACAACACAACAAAATAATAGAGTGTGTTTGTGTGTCCCCTGTTCCATGAGATGTTGTTTTTTTTAATGGTCATTTTGCTGTTTGCTTGAGCAATAGGAGATGGAAGTGAGTTCCCTGCGATCATGCCTCTGTATAATACTGTGAGTTGCCGTGAATTCATTTTGGACTTGGGGAACTGTGAAGAGACCTCTGGTGGCAAGTCTTGTGAGGTATGTATGGATGTATAAACTATATTGATTATGCAGATCGGGAATTTTAAATCACAGTAATATTTCTCATAAAAACTAGAGGAGAAGCAATTCATATTCTCGTCAACCCTCAACCAGGAAAGACTAGCATGCATGTTGTTGATGTTAGTTCTGTGTGTGCAGTTTAAAAGGCGAGAGGTGTGCTGCTCTGTTCTGAGCCAGCTGCAGTTTTGCTGTACTTGACCATATTACCAGACAGTAATCAAGATGGGAAAAGACCAGAGCCTGAATCAACAAGTACCGTTGATTTGTGTCAAAAACACAGAACATATATATATATATTTTTAAACAGATATTCCTCTTCTCCATATTGGTCCATACACATATTTATCAGATGTTATTGGTCACATGTTTATTAGATGTTATTGGTCACATGTTTATCAGATGTTATTGGTCACATGTTTATCAGATGTTATTGGTCACATGTTTATCAGATGTTATTGGTCCAGACACATGTTTATCAGATGTTATTGGTCCAGACACATGTTTATTAGATGTTATTGGTCCATACACATATTTATTAGATGTTATTGGTCCAGACATATATTTATCAGATGTTATTGGTCACATATTTATCAGATGTTATTGGTCCATACACATGTTTATCAGATGTTATTGGTCACATATTTATCAGATGTTATTGGTCCATACACATGTTTATCAGATGTTATTGGTCACATGTTTATCAGATGTTATTGGTCCATACACATGTTTATCAGATGTTATTGGTCACATGTTTATCAGATGTTATTGGACACATGTTTATCAGATGTTATTGGTCACATATTTATCAGATGTTATTGGTCCATACACATGTTTATCAGATGTTATTGGTCACATATTTAACAGATGTTATTGGTCCATACACATGTTTATCAGATGTTATTGGTCACATGTTTATCAGATGTTATTGGTCCATACACATATTTAACAGATGTTATTGGTCACATGTTTATCAGATGTTATTGGTCACATGTTTATCAGATGTTATTGGTCCATACACATATTTAACAGATGTTATTGCGGGTGTAGTGAAATGGTTGTGTTTCTAGCTCCAACAGTGCAGTAATATCTAACAATTCACAACAATACATAGGTTATACTGTGGTGTGTTATAGGACATGTACTAGGTTATACTGTGGTATGTACAGTACAAATTGCGTCCTAAGCCGAGTTTGACGTTTTCATCCTTGTGCTAAATGCTAACATGGCCTGCTTTGGGACCTGTTTTTGAATAATGGTTTGTGATTTAAAGCAGCTTCATTTTCAGATCAGTGTACAAAACCATTTCTGTCAAGTTGAAGAAATCACAACAGTAGACAGCGTAGAGCACTTTAGATTCTGTTAATGAAACATGACATACCCTAGGTTACTACTGCTCTGTTCCAGACAGACAGACAGACAGACAGACAGACAGACAGACACTATGGCTGATGAGTGATAGCTTAATTTCTCTTTGACTGTGAGACATTGTTCATTCTTCACAGTCTAGCGAACAAGTAGAACGATATTAATTCATATTAAACTGTATTCTACACCAACACACAGTGAGCTCATCAAGCTGGTTGATATCTCTCCTGAGAAAATAACACGTTAGCCAGGTCAAAGAGTTACCTATGTAACTATGTAACGAGCCATGCTGAAGTAGTACTAGGCGACTGTAGCTAGTCAAAATGACTGCTGGAAACAGATAACATGAACGGCTACAGGAATCAAGTTTCTACTCGGCGAGAGAAACTGCCTCCTGCAAAAGGACGCATGTCTCTTCACTGGCCAGCATGCCTTAGCGCTGTCGCTGGGAAGGCAACATGCCTTAACGCTGTCGCTGGGAAGGTAACATACCTTAGCGCTGTCGCTGGGAAGGCAACATGCCTTAGCGCTGTCGCTGGGAAGGCAACATGCCTTAGCGCTGTCGCTGGGAAGCCAACATGCCTTAACGCTGTCGCTGGGAAGGCAACATGCCTTAGCGCTGTCGCTGGGAAGGCAACATGCCTTAGCGCTGTCGCTGGGAAGGCAACATGCCTTAGCGCTGTCGCTGGGAAGCCAACATGCCTTAACGCTGTCGCTGGGAAGGCAACGTTCAGATACTGTGTGCAGACCCAGGAAATAGTATTACTTGGATAGGGATCGTTGAACTCCGCTGTACCTTTGAGTGTATCGACGGAGGGGAAATCCGTTGTACCCTACCTGTGTCTGGTTCTGCAGGCGTTCAGGGGAGGAGGGGAGTTGGGTTGTGGGGTCGGGGCCGGGGCCGTCTATCTGGGGTAGCTGGGTAGACGACCTGTCCCTGACCTCTCTCTCCGTCTCTTCCTCTCCGTGCTCCAAGACCAGCTCTGGAATACCCTCCATCTTCACATGGTGGGAAAGACAGGACATGGAATAACAAGGTTATTATACACAACTACAGACATGGAATAACAAGGTTATTAAACACAACTACAAAGACATGGAATAACAAGGTTATTAAACACAACTACAGACATGGAATAACAAGGTTATTATACACAACTACACAGACATGGAATAACAAGGTTATTATAGACAACTACAAAGACATGGAATAACAAGGTTATTATACACAACTACACAGACATGGAATAACAAGGTTATTATAGACAACTACAGACATGGAATAACAAGGTTATTATACACAACTACAGACATGGAATAACAAGGTTATTAAACACAACTACAGACATGGAATAACAAGGTTATTATAGACAACTACAGACATGGAATAACAAGGTTATTAAACACAACTACAAAGACATGGAATAACAAGGTTATTAAACACAACTACAGACATGGAATAACAAGGTTATTAAACACAACTACAGACATGGAATAACAAGGTTATTAAACACAACTACAAAGCAGGAAGAGGAGCAGTAAATCAGTGAACTAACTAAGTAACCAACCAACAAACAGAAATCAGTCAATCAAGCACTCAGTTGACCAATCAAACGACTCGATCCTGCACTGATGATTGATTGAGTGTTTTGAGCTAGATGTCAACCCTCCTCCTGGAGAACTTTTGGGAATGCAGGCTTTTGCTCCAGCCCTGTTATACACTGTTTGGTCACTGTGCTCTAACCAAATGTACTCAGCTCAATCCTCCTAAATGATCGACTGCCTTTTGGTTTGTTCCTTAGGAGCTCCTGAGCAGGCAGGTGAACAGGTAAGACTCATCCAGGACTGGAGCTCCTGAGCAGGCAGGTGAACAGGTAAGACTCATCCAGGACTGGAGCTCCTGAGCAGGCAGGTGACCAGGTAAGACTCATCCAGGACTGGAGCTCCTGAGCAGGCAGGTGAACAGGTAAGGCTCATCCAGGACTGGAGCTCCTGAGCAGGTAAGGCTCATCCAGGACTGGAGCTCCTGAGCAGGCAGGTGAACAGGTAAGACTCATCCAGGACTGGAGCTCCTGAGCAGGCAGGTGAACAGGTAAGACTCATCCAGGACTGGAGCTCCTGAGCAGGCAGGTGAACAGGTAAGACTCATCCAGGACTGGAGCTCCTGAGCAGGCAGGTGAACAGGTAAGGCTCATCCAGGACTGGAGCTCCTGAGCAGGCAGGTGAACAGGTAAGGCTCATCCAGGACTGGAGCTCCTGAGCAGGCAGGTGAACAGGTAAGGCTCATCCAGGACTGGAGCTCCTGAGCAGGCAGGTGAACAGGTAAGGCTCATCCAGGACTGGAGCTCCTGACCAGGCAGGTGAACAGATAAGACTCATCCAGGACTGGAGCTCCTGAGCAGGCAGGTGAACAGGTAAGACTCATCCAGGACTGGAGCTCCTGAGCAGGCAGGTGACCAGGTAAGACTCATCCAGGACTGGAGCTCCTGAGCAGGCAGGTGAACAGGTAAGGCTCATCCAGGACTGGAGCTCCTGAGCAGGTAAGGCTCATCCAGGACTGGAGCTCCTGAGCAGGCAGGTGAACAGGTAAGGCTCATCCAGGACTGGAGCTCCTGAGCAGGCAGGTGACCAGGTAAGACTCATCCAGGACTGGAGCTCCTGAGCAGGCAGGTGAACAGGTAAGGCTCATCCAGGACTAGAGCTCCTGAGCAGGTAAGGCTCATCTGGGACTGGAGCTCCTGAGCAGGCAGGTGAACAGGTAAGACTCATCCAGGACTGGAGCTCCTGAGCAGGCAGGTGAACAGGTAAGACTCATCCAGGACTGGAGCTCCTGAGCAGGCAGGTGAACAGGTAAGGCTCATCCAGGACTGGAGCTCCTGAGCAGGCAGGTGAACAGGTAAGACTCATCCAGGACTGGAGCTCCTGAGCAGGCAGGTGAACAGGTAAGACTCATCCAGGACTGGAGCTCCTGAGCAGGCAGGTGAACAGGTAAGGCTCATCCAGGACTGGAGCTCCTGAGCAGGCAGGTGACCAGGTAAGACTCATCCAGGACTGGAGCTCCTGAGCAGGCAGGTGAACAGGTAAGGCTCATCCAGGACTAGAGCTCCTGAGCAGGTAAGGCTCATCTGGGACTGGAGCTCCTGAGCAGGCAGGTGAACAGGTAAGACTCATCCAGGACTGGAGCTCCTGAGCAGGCAGGTGAACAGGTAAGACTCATCCAGGACTGGAGCTCCTGAGCAGGCAGGTGAACAGGTAAGGCTCATCCAGGACTGGAGCTCCTGAGCAGGCAGGTGAACAGGTAAGGCTCATCCAGGACTGGAGCTCCTGAGCAGGCAGGTGAACAGGTAAGGCTCATCCAGGACTGGAGCTCCTGAGCAGGCAGGTGAACAGGTAAGGCTCATCCAGGACTGGAGCTCCTGAGCAGGCAGGTGAACAGGTAAGACTCATCCAGGACTGGAGCTCCTGAGCAGGCAGGTGAACAGGTAAGGCTCATCCAGGACTGGAGCTCCTGAGCAGGCAGGTGAACAGGTAAGGCTCATCCAGGACTGAAGCTCCTGAGCAGGCAGGTGAACAGGTAAGACTCATCCAGGACTGGAGCTCCTGAGCAGGCAGGTGAACAGGTAAGGCTCATCCAGGACTGGAGCTCCTGAGCAGGCAGGTGAACAGGTAAGGCTCATCCAGGACTGGAGCTCCTGAGCAGGCAGGTGAACAGGTAAGACTCATCCAGGACTGGAGCTCCTGAGCAGGTAAGACTCATCCAGGACTGGAGCTCCTGCCTTTTTGTCCTTCTATGAATTACTTTTACATTTATTTTGAGTCTCTTTTCAATGTTTTAATTTGAAAATGTAACGAATTGCACATTAAACTAGATCATTTGATAATCTCTTGAACCTCAGTAAGTCCCCCATCCCCGGCCCAACTGTGCAACCATGCAGTTAGGCTACTGGCGGCGAGCGGAGAGTTTCAACACTGGTCTGTAGGTCTAGCTAGTTGGCTACTTTTGAGATGTATCTGTAATGTTTTCTCTCACTGTTAGGGACAGAGAAGGGCACTGTTGTCACACCCTGAC
Organism: Salmo salar; assembly: GCF_965601325.2. Classification (NCBI taxonomy): domain Eukaryota; kingdom Metazoa; phylum Chordata; class Actinopteri; order Salmoniformes; family Salmonidae; genus Salmo; species Salmo salar. Next base: position 4,240,056 of record NC_138293.1, on the reverse strand, counting down.
CTTAGAGGGCCTTTCTATTTCTCTATTTGGTCAGGTCGGGGTGTGATTTGGGTGGGCAATCAAGTTTTCTTATTTCTTTGTGTTTGGCCGGGTATGGTCCCCAATCAGAGGCAGCTGTCTATCGTTGTCTCTGATTGGGAATCATACTTAGGCAGCCTTTTTCCCGACCTGTGTTTGTGGGTAATTATTTACTTCTGTGAGTGTTTTGTGTGGTTGCCACGGTTGCGCCACGGTCTGTTTCTGTTTTACCTGTTTGTCTGTGTAAAGGGTTTCACTTCGAATGAAAGGATGTGGAACTACACACACGCTGCGCCTTGGCTTACTTATGATAGGGAGTTTGAAGACAGTGAACGTGACATCTGTTAGTAAGAGGCAGATTTAAACAGTAGCACAAACTAAAAATCAAGAAAAAACTAATTTGTTTTGACAGCATACCTATCTAACTAGTTAACTAGTTAACTATCTAACTAGCTAACCAGATAGCAGATTTACATCATCACTCGCTATCAGCCGATAGCCACTCTTTTCCCGAAGTTTATCGTCTCTAGTCGTCTCAACTTAAAAGGCCTAGGAGTCACTGGCACTTGCTTGTGTGTCGTTGCAGAAAAATAAAGAGGCCTGTAAATGTTTAAATAAATAAATGTGTAGTTGTTATGGGGGGGCCATGCTCTGTGCATGGCCCTACCTCTGAGTGTGCTGTCTCCTCCCCTGTCTCTGTCCTCTTCCTCAGCCTCCAGCCTCAACTACCTGGGGTTCAGCCTCTACCTCTAGCCAGTCATCTCACCTCTGAGTGTGCTGTCTCCTCCCCTGTCTCTGTCCTCTTCCCCAGCCTCCAGTGCATGAGGATCCAGCGTAGCTTCATATAGAAGATGATGGTGTTGTGTCTGAACAACTGGACCTCCTGCTGCAGTAGGGTTCTCTCCTGGACCCAGGGAGCCTCGTGGGCCTGCAGGCCCGTAAGATCCAGACCCACCCTGGGCCTCACACCCTGTGGATCCAGCCGCCTACGCTCCTCATCCTGGTGGAAGATAGGGAGGGTTGGGAGGGAGGGAGGGGTGATAAGAGATGAGGGGGGGTGATATGTGGGGTAGGGAGATAGGGAGGGGAGGTTGGGAGGGAGGGAGGGGGTGATAAGAGATGAGGGGGGGTTGATATGTGGGGTAGGGAGATAGGGATGTTGGGAGGGAGGGAGGGGTGATAAGAGATGAGGGGGGGTGATATGTGGGGTAGGGAGATAGGGAGGGGAGGTTGGGAGGGAGGGAGGGGTGATAAGAGATGAGGAGGGGTGATATGTGGGGTAGGGAGATAGGGAGGGGAGGTTGGGAGGGAGGGAGGGGTGATAAGAGATGAGAGGGGGTGATATGTGGGGTAGGGAGATAGGGAGGGGAACATTTTGTTATTCTCCAGTATTTCCTCATTGTGGTGGGTAGGGAGGTGGAAAAGGGGGGGGGCAGGTCAGGAGTTTTCCCCACATGAACCCTAGTTGAAAACTACTGTATGTCTAGGTCCCAGAGTTTTTCAAAGGTCCTGGAGGGTTCTGTGACCATGTGACCTAGCCAGGAAAAACTCTGAGCCCTGGAGATAGTCTTTAACCAGGCCCCAGAGCCCTGAAGTATGTAGCCTACACTCCCCTACATATTTACTATTTACAGTATGTACACTCCCCTATGTATTTATTATTTACAGTATGTATACTCCCCTATGTATTTATTATTTACAGTATGTATACTCCCCTATGTATTTATTATTTACAGTATGTATACTCCCCTATGTATTTATTATTTACAGTATGTATACTCCCCTATGTATTTTTTATTTACAGTATGTACACTCCCCTATGTATTTATTATTTACAGTATGTACACTCCCCTATGTATTTATTATTTACAGTATGTACACTCCCCTATGTATTTATTATTTACAGTATATACACTCCCCTATGTATTTATTATTTACAGTATGTACACTCCCCTATGTATTTATTATTTACAGTATGTATACTCCCCTATGTATTTATTATTTACAGTATGTATACTCCCCTATGTATTTATTATTTACAGTATGTACACTCCCCTATGTATTTATTATTTACAGTATGTACACTCCCCTATGTATTTATTATTTACAGTATGTACACTCCCCTATGTATTTATTATTTACAGTATGTACACTCCCCTATGTATTTATTATTTACAGTATATACACTCCCCTATGTATTTTTTATTTACAGTATGTACACTCCCCTATGTATTTATTTTTTACAGTATGTATACTCCCCTATGTATTTTTTATTTACAGTATGTACACTCCCCTATGTATTTATTATTTACAATATGTATACTCCCCTATGTATTTATTATTTACAGTATGTACACACCCCTATGTATTTATTATTTACAATATGTATACTCCCCTATGTATTTATTATTTACAGTATATACACTCCCCTATGTATTTATTATTTACAGTATGTATGCTCCCCTATGTATTTATTATTTACAGTATGTACACTCCCCTATGTATTTATTATTTACAGTATGTACACTCCCCTATGTATTTATTATTTACAGTATGTATACTCCCCTATGTATTTATTATTTACAGTATGTATACTCCCCTATGTATTTATTATTTACAGTATGTATACTCCCCTATGTATTTATTATTTACAGTATGTACACTCCCCTATGTATTTATTATTTACAGTATGTACACTCCCCTATGTATTTATTATTTACAGTATGTACACTCCCCTATGTATTTATTATTTACAGTATGTACACTCCCCTATGTATTTATTATTTACAGTATGTATACTCCCCTATGTATTTATTATTTACAGTATGTATACTCCCCTATGTATTTATTATTTACAGTATGTACACTCCCCTATGTATTTATTATTTACAGTATGTACACTCCCCTATGTATTTATTTTTTACAGTATGTATACGCCCCTATGTATTTATTATTTACAGTATGTACACTCCCCTATGTATTTATTATTTACAGTATGTACACTCCCCTATGTATTTATTATTTACAGTATGTACACTCCCCTATGTATTTATTATTTACAGTATGTATACTCCCCTATGTATTTATTATTTACAGTATGTACACTCCCCTATGTATTTATTATTTACAGTATGTACACTCCCCTATGTATTTATTATTTACAGTATGTACACTCCCCTATGTATTTATTATTTACAGTATGTACACTCCCCTATGTATTTATTATTTACAGTATGTACACTCCCCTATGTATTTATTATTTACAGTATGTATACTCCCCTATGTATTTATTATTTACAGTATGTATACTCCCCTATGTATTTATTATTTACAATATGTATGCTCCCCTATGTATTTATTATTTACAGTATGTACGCTCCCCTATGTATTTATTATTTACAGTATGTACACTCCCCTATGTATTTATTATTTACAGTATGTATACTCCCCTATGTATTTATTATTTACAGTATGTACACTCCCCTATGTATTTATTATTTACAGTATGTATACTCCCCTATGTATTTATTATTTACAGTATGTATACTCCCCTATGTATTTATTATTTACAGTATGTACACTCCCCTATGTATTTATTATTTACAGTATGTACACTCCCCTATGTATTTATTATTTACAGTATGTACACTCCCCTATGTATTTATTATTTACAGTATGTACACTCCCCTATGTATTTATTATTTACAGTATGTACACTCCCCTATGTATTTATTATTTACAGTATGTACACTCCCCTATGTATTTATTATTTACAGTATGTACACTCCCCTATGTATTTATTATTTACAGTATGTACACTCCCCTATGTATTTATTATTTACAGTATGTATACTCCCCTATGTATTTATTATTTACAGTATGTACACTCCCCTATGTATTTATTATTTACAATATGTATGCTCCCCTATGTATTTATTATTTACAGTATGTACGCTCCCCTATGTATTTATTATTTACAGTATGTACACTCCCCTATGTATTTATTATTTACAGTATGTATACTCCCCTATGTATTTATTATTTACAGTATGTACACTCCCCTATGTATTTATTATTTACAGTATGTATACTCCCCTATGTATTTATTATTTACAGTATGTATACTCCCCTATGTATTTATTATTTACAGTATGTACACTCCCCTATGTATTTATTATTTACAGTATGTACACTCCCCTATGTATTTATTATTTACAGTATGTACACTCCCCTATGTATTTATTATTTACAGTATGTATACTCCCCTATGTATTTATTATTTACAGTATGTACACTCCCCTATGTATTTATTATTTACAGTATGTACACTCCCCTATGTATTTATTATTTACAGTATGTACACTCCCCTATGTATTTATTATTTACAGTATGTACACTCCCCTATGTATTTATTATTTACAGTATGTACACTCCCCTATGTATTTATTATTTACAGTATGTACACTCCCCTATGTATTTATTATTTACAGTATGTATACTCCCCTATGTATTTATTATTTACAGTATGTACACTCCCCTATGTATTTATTATTTACAGTATGTACACTCCCCTATGTATTTATTATTTACAGTATGTACACTCCCCTATGTATTTATTATTTACAGTATGTACACTCCCCTATGTATTTATTATTTACAGTATGTATACTCCCCTATGTATTTATTATTTACAGTATGTATACTCCCCTATGTATTTATTATTTACAGTATGTATACTCCCCTATGTATTTATTATTTACAGTATGTATACTCCCCTATGTATTTATTATTTACAGTATGTATACTCCCCTATGTATTTATTATTTACAGTATGTACACTCCCCTATGTATTTATTATTTACAGTATGTATACTCCCCTATGTATTTATTATTTACAGTATGTACACTCCCCTATGTATTTATTATTTACAGTATGTACACTCCCCTATGTATTTATTATTTACAGTATGTACACTCCCCTATGTATTTATTATTTACAGTATGTATACTCCCTCTCCTGGGTGATGGGGCGGTGTGCAACAGGCACTGGCCTTTCTCTCCTATCTGAATGAACCGAAAATGTCGCCCGAATCAATTTAATTACACTTTTAATGTATATGTAATAAAAAGTCTCATTAAAGTTTGGCTACATTTTCTGATGCCTTTCTGATGTCAACATTGGTGTGGACACGAGAGGCTGTATCCATTACCATAATCTATCATCTACCTTTAGACATGTAGGTTAATAATAGATGGACATTTACAAACACATGTTTTTTACAGAATAGCTAGTGTGTTTTTCGTCTTTTCAAAATCAATTTAATTGGCTATTTTGGTTAATGCCCTTGGTGCCTTGGCAGACGGCCTCGATGCCCTGGCACATTGGGCACATGACCTGCTATCGTGATCCTGTCAGAACTGCATTTCTGCCCCAGCTGTGTCCCTCAGCTGTACCCCCAAACCTCACACAGTTACCCTCAGAGCTGTACCCCCTAAAACATCAACCAGACAACACACAGTTACCATCAGAGCTGTACCCCCTAAAACATCAACTGGACAACACACAGTTACCATCAGAGCTGTACCCCCTAAAACATCAACCAGACAACACACAGTTACCATCAGAGCTGTACCCCCAAACCTCACAGTTACCCTCAGAGCTGTACCCCCTAAAACATCAACTGGACAACACACAGTTACCCTCAGAGCTGTACCCCCTAAAACATCAACCGGACAACACACAGTTACCCTCAGAGCTGTACCCCCTAAAACATCAACTGGACAACACACAGTTACCCTCAGAGCTGTACCCCCTAAAACATCAACCAGACAACACACAGTTACCATCAGAGCTGTACCCCCTAAAACATCAACTGGACAACACACAGTTACCATCAGAGCTGTACCCCCAAACCTCACAGTTACCCTCAGAGCTGTACCCCCTAAAACATCAACCAGACAACACACAGTTACCATCAGAGCTGTACCCCCTAAAACATCAACTGGACAACACACAGTTACCCTCAGAGCTGTACCCCCAAACCTCACAGTTACCCTCAGAGCTGTACCCCCTAAAACATCAACCAGACAACACACAGTTACCCTCAGAGCTGTACCCCCTAAAACATCAACTGGACAACACACAGTTACCCTCAGAGCTGTACCCCCTAAAACATCAACCAGACAACACACAGTTACACTCAGAGCTGTACCCCCTAAAACATCAACTGGACAACACACAGTTACCCTCAGAGCTGTACCCCCTAAAACATCAACTGGACAACACACAGTTACCATCAGAGCTGTACCCCCAAACCTCACAGTTACCATCAGAGCTGTACCCCCTAAAACATCAACCAGACAACACACAGTTACCATCAGAGCTGTACCCCCTAAAACATCAACTGGACAACACACAGTTACCATCAGAGCTGTACCCCCTAAAACATCAACTGGACAACACACAGTTACCCTCAGAGCTGTACCCCCTAAAACATCAACCAGACAACACACAGTTACCCTCAGAGCTGTACCCCCAAACCTCACAGTTACCCTCAGAGCTGTACCCCCTAAAACATCAACTGGACAACACACAGTTACCCTCAGAGCTGTACCCCCTAAAACATCAACCAGACAACACACAGTTACCCTCAGAGCTGTACCCCCTAAAACATCAACTGGACAACACACAGTTACCCTCAGAGCTGTACCCCCTAAAACATCAACTGGACAACACACAGTTACCATCAGAGCTGTACCCCCAAACCTCACAGTTACCATCAGAGCTGTACCCCCAAACCTCACAGTTACCCTCAGAGCTGTACCCCCTAAAACATCAACTGGACAACACACAGTTACCCTCAGAGCTGTACCCCCTAAAACATCAACTGGACAACACACAGTTACCCTCAGAGCTGTACCCCCTAAAACATCAACTGGACAACACACAGTTACCCTCAGAGCTGTACCCCCTAAAACATCAACTGGACAACACACAGTTACCATCAGAGCTGTACCCCCTAAAACATCAACCAGACAACACACAGTTACCCTCAGAGCTGTACCCCCTAAAACATCAACTGGACAACACACAGTTACCATCAGAGCTGTACCCCCAAACCTCACAGTTACCATCAGAGCTGTACCCACAAACCCCACACAGTTACCATCAGAGCTGTACCCACAAACCCCACACAGTTACCATCAGAGCTGTACCCACAAACCCCACACAGTTACTATCAGAGCTGTACCCACAAACCCCACACAGTTACCATCAGAGCAGGCCAAAATAATAGCCTGGATACCAATGTTTGGCAATGACACGGAGTACAAGGAGTGAAATGTCAGCTAAACAGACTGGTACCCAGGCTACCTCCATAACTGTCAAATCCTAATTTAAAATCTGTGGGCTCGAGATTTATCATCTATCGAGATTTATCATTGACGTCAACACAGGATTAAAACAAAAATACATTCAATGAATCTCAAGTTTCAAATCCAGAGTCTTCTTCCAAACAGGATTTCTGGAATACCAGGACATTTTGGGAAAGTTACTGGAACTGTGCAAACCCTCGGGACGTCTATAAACCCATAGACTGTATAGTACAGTACATAACCCTATAGACTGTACAGTAGAGTACATAACCCTATAGACTGTATAGTACAGTACATAACCCTATAGACTGTATAGTACAGTACATAACCCTATAGACTGTATAGTAGAGTACATAACCCTATAGACTGTATAGTACAGTACATAACCCTATAGACTGTATAGTAGAGTACATAACCCTATAGACTGTATAGTAGAGTACATAACCCTATAGACTGCATAGTACAGTACATAACCCTATAGACTGTATAGTAGAGTACATAACCCTATAGACTGTATAGTACAGTACATAACCCTATAGACTGTATAGTACAGTACATAACCCTATAGACTGTATAGTACAGTACATAACCCTATAGACTGTATAGTAGAGTACATAACCCTATAGACTGTATAGTAGAGTACATAACCCTATAGACTGTATACTACAGTACATAACCCTATAGACTGTATAGTACAGTACATAACCCTATAGACTGTATAGTACAGTACATAACCCTATAGACTGTATAGTACAGTACATAACCCTATAGACTGTATAGTACAGTACATAACCCTATAGACTGTATAGTACAGTACATAACCCTATAGACTGTATAGTACAGTACATAACCCTAGTGACTGTATAGTACAGTACATAACCCTAGTGACTGTATAGTACAGTACATAACCCTATAGACTGTATAGTACAGTACATAACCCTATAGACTGTATAGTACAGTACATAACCCTATAGACTGTATAGTACAGTACATAACCCTATAGACTGTACAGTACAGTACATAACCCTATAGACTGTACAGTACAGTACATAACCCTATAGACTGTATAGTAGAGTACATAACCCTATAGACTGCATAGTACAGTACATAACCCTATAGACTGTATAGTACAGTACATAACCCTATAGACTGTATAGTACAGTACATAACCCTATAGACTGTATAGTAGAGTACATAACCCTATAGACTGTATAGTAGAGTATATAACCCTATAGACTGCATAGTACAGTACATAACCCTATAGACTGTATAGTAGAGTACATAACCCTATAGACTGTATAGTAGAGTACATAACCCTATAGACTGCATAGTACAGTACATAACCCTATAGACTGTATAGTAGAGTACATAACCCTATAGACTGTATAGTACAGTACATAACCCTATAGACTGTATAGTAGAGTACATAACCCTATAGACTGTATAGTAGAGTACATAACCCTATAGACTGTATAGTAGAGTACATAACCCTATAGACTGTATACTACAGTACATAACCCTATAGACTGTATAGTACAGTACATAACCCTATAGACTGTATAGTACAGTACATAACCCTATAGACTGTATAGTACAGTACATAACCCTATAGACTGTATAGTACAGTACATAACCCTAGTGACTGTATAGTACAGTACATAACCCTAGTGACTGTATAGTACAGTACATAACCCTAGTGACTGTATAGTACAGTACATAACCCTATAGACTGTATAGTACAGTACATAACCCTATAGACTGTATAGTACAGTACATAACCCTATAGACTGTACAGTACAGTACATAACCCTATAGACTGTACAGTACAGTACATAACCCTATAGACTGTATAGTAGAGTACATAACCCTATAGACTGCATAGTACAGTACATAACCCTATAGACTGTATAGTACAGTACATAACCCTATAGACTGTATAGTACAGTACATAACCCTATAGACTGTATAGTACAGTACATAACCCCATAGACTGTATAGTACAGTACATAACCCCATAGACTGTATAGTACAGTACATAACCCCATAGACTGTATAGTAGAGTACATAACCCTATAGACTGTATAGTACAGTACATAACCCTATAGACTGTATAGTACAGTACATAACCCTATAGACTGTATAGTACAGTACATAACCCTATAGACTGTATAGTAGAGTACATAACCCTATAGACTGTATAGTACAGTACATAACCCTATAGACTGTATAGTACAGTACATAACCCTATAGACTGTATAGTAGAGTACATAACCCTATAGACTGTATAGTACAGTACATAACCCTATAGACTGTATAGTACAGTACATAACCCTATAGACTGTATAGTACAGTACATAACCCTATAGACTGCATAGTACAGTACATAACCCCATAGACTGTATAGTACAGTACATAACCCTATAGACTGTATAGTAGAGTACATAACCCTATAGACTGTATAGTACAGTACATAACCCCATAGACTGTATAGTACAGTACATAACCCCATAGACTGTATAGTACAGTACATAACCCCATAGACTGTATAGTAGAGTACATAACCCTATAGACTGTATAGTACAGTACATAACCCTATAGACTGTATAGTACAGTACATAACCCTATAGACTGTATAGTACAGTACATAACCCTATAGACTGTATAGTAGAGTACATAACCCTATAGACTGTATAGTACAGTACATAACCCTATAGACTGTATAGTACAGTACATAACCCTATAGACTGTATAGTAGAGTACATAACCCTATAGACTGTATAGTACAGTACATAACCCTATAGACTGTATAGTACAGTACATAACCCTATAGACTGTATAGTACAGTACATAACCCCATAGACTGTATAGTACAGTACATAACCCTATAGACTGTATAGTAGAGTACATAACCCTATAGACTGTATAGTACAGTACATAACCCTATAGACTGTATAGTAGAGTACATAACCCTATAGACTGTATAGTACAGTACATAACCCTATAGACTGTATAGTACAGTACATAACCCTATAGACTGTATAGTACAGTACATAACCCTATAGACTGTATAGTACAGTACATAACCCTATAGATTGTATAGTACAGTACATAACCCTATAGACTGTATAGTACAGTACATAACCCTAGTGACGTCTGTAACCCTATAGACTGTATAGTACAGTACATAACCCTATACACTGTATAGTACAGTACATAACCCTATAGACTGTATAGTACAGTACATAACCCTATAGACTGTATAGTAGAGTACATAACCCTATAGACCGTATAGTACAGTACATAACCCTATAGACTGTATAGTACAGTACATAACCCTATAGACTGTATAGTACAGTACATAACCCTATAGACTGTATAGTAGAGTATATAACCCTATAGACTGTATAGTACAGTACATAACCCTATAGACTGTATAGTACAGTACATAACCCTATAGACTGTATAGTACAGTACATAACCCTATAGACTGTATAGTACAGTACATAACCCTATAGACTGTATAGTACAGTACATAACCCTATAGACTGTATAGTAGAGTACATAACCCTAGTGGGACTGTTAGAGAGTCAATGTGTTCCTAGAGGGACTGTGTTCTAATGGGACTGTGTTCTAATGGGACTGTGTTCTGTGTTCTAATGGGACTGTGTTCTGTGTTCTAATGGGACTGTGTTCTGTGTTCTAATGGGACTGTGCTCTGTGTTCTAATGGGACTATGTTCTTATGGGACTGTGTTCTAATGGGACTGTGTTCTAATGGGACTGTGTTCTGTGTTCTAATGGGACTGTGTTCTGTGTTCTAATCGGACTGTGTTCTAATGGGACTGTGTTCTAATGGGACTGTGTTCTAATGGGACTGTGTTCTGTGTTCTAATGGGACTGTGTTCTGTGTTCTTATGGGACTGTGTTCTAATGGGACTGTGTTCTGTGTTCTAATGGGACTGAGTTCTAATGGGACTGTGTTCTAATGGGACTGTGTTCTGTGTTCTAATGGGACTGTGTTCTAATGGGACTGTGTTCTGTGTTCTAATGGGACTGTGTTCTAATGGGACTGTGTTCTGTGTTCTAATGGGACTGTGTTCTAATGGGACTGTGTTCTGTGTTCTAATGGGACTGTGTTCTAATGGGACTGTGTTCTGTGTTCTATCCTTATTTGTAGAACTGCTCATCATCATCATCATCATCATCATCATCTCTTTCTCTGTCTAACTCCTCTTCCCTCTCTTTCTCCCCTGCCCCCCCCCTCTCTCTCTCTCTCTCTCCCCCTGCCCCCCCCCCTCTCTCACTCACTCTCTCTCTCTCTCTCTCCCCCTGTCTCTCTCTCTCCTCAAATGTAAATCACACAGAGCACTAATCCTCCTATACCAAAGCTGCTTTTTCATTCATCCTCTCATTCATTCATTCACTCTCTCCACCTCCCAGATTATGTTAGAGGGGAAAACTAAAATCCCACCTCCAAAACTGTAACAATATTTTTAGATACCACATCCCTGGTCAGAGTGTTTGTCGTTACATAATAGTGTTCAGATTTTCTCTATGACAGTATAAAGCCATCAGGTCCTTGGTGACCTTTTCTGCTCTCGATGGCTAAACTAAACCGTGTTTATCAAACAGAATACTTAACGCACGCCAACGTCTCCTGCCGAGTCGAGTAACGCCAGTTATGTGTCTGTGGTATTGGTGGTGGCTGGAGCATCTATCTGTTATACAGTACCGTGTGTGTGTGTGTGTGTGTGTGTGTGTGTGTGTGTGTGATTGGAAGCTAAAGCACCTATCTGATGTACTGTAGCTACATGACACCATGCTGAGTCGGAGATAATATACTCTGTGTGTGCAGATGAAAGCACAATATGTAAAACGGGAAGAAGAGAAAAAAAAGCCCGGTCGCTGTGTCACAGAATTTAGAGGGGCAACACCTTGCTCCCTGCATGTCCAACAACATTCAATACACCACAGCCAAAAGCATTACAGAAAGAGGTTTGACTCAACTATTTTAGACCCCGATCCTTGTCAAATTCATGGGCTCCCCGAGTGGCGCAGCGGCCTAAGGCACTGCTTCTCAGTGCTAAAGTCGTCACTAAAGACACCCTGGCTTCGATTCCAGGCCGTGATTGATGGGACTGTGCTCTGTGTTCTAATGGGACTGTGTTCTGTGTTCTAATGGGACTGTGCTCTGTGTTCTAATGGGACTGTGTTCTGTGTTCTAATGGGACTGTGCTCTGTGTTCTAATGGGACTGTGTTCTGTGTTCTAATGGGACTGTGCTCTGTGTTCTAATGGGACTGTGTTCTGTGTTCTAATGGGACTGTGTACTGTGTTCTGTGTTCTAATGGGACTGTGTTCTAATGGGACTGTGCTCTGTGTTCTTGCCTGCACAATTGGCCCAGCGTCGTCCGGGGTTCAGCCGGTGTAGGCCCGTCATTGTAAAATAAGAATTTGTTCTTTAACTAACTTGCCTCGTTAAATAAAGGTTCGAGAAATAATAAAATATAAACAGGCAATCATTTTACATTCACGTCATTTAGCAGACGCTCTTATCCAGAGCAACGTACAGTAGTGAATGCATACATTTCATACATTTTTTATTTTTTTTTCTGTGCTGGCCCCCCGTGGGAATCGAACCCACAACCCTGGCGTTGCAAACACCATGCTCTACCAACTGAGCTACAGGGAAGGCACAATTTCTTATTTTCAACGACGGCTTAGACAGTGGCAGAACGACAGACTTGTACCTTGTCAGCTCGAGGATTTGAACTTGCAACCTTTCAGTTACTGGTCCAACACTCTAACCACTACCCTACCCTGCCCTGCCACCCCAATCAGCAAGTCAAAACAGGAAGATCCTGTTCTGGTTAGAAGGGAATAAGAAGACAACAGAATGTGCAGAGATGGTGAATGGTACAAAGACAACAGAATGTCCAGAGGTGGTGAATGGTAAGAAGACAACAGAATGTCTAGAGATGGTGAATGGTACAAAGACAACAGAATGTCCAGAGGTGGTGAATGGTAGGAAGACAACAGAATGTCTAGAGATGGTGAATGGTACAAAGACAACAGAATGTCCAGAGATGGTGAATGGTACAAAGACAACAGAATGTCCAGAGATGGTGAATGGTACAAAGACAACAGAATGTCCAGAGATGGTGAATGGTACAAAGACAACAGAATGTCCAGAGATGGTGAATGGTAAGAAGACAACAGAATGTCACGACCCCCCCATCCTGGGAAAAATATGATTTGTCCCCCCCAATATATCACTGAAACATAACTATGTAATTTAAATAATATTAATAATACGCAATGAAAGCAATTGTGCTGATTATAGACACTTAATAGCGCGTTTTTAAGGACCCGCCCATCCTGGGAAAAATATGACCCCCCCATCCTGGGACCCCCGTGCCCCCCCCGTCCCCCCCGGGATTTCCGCCCCTGTAGTCATAGTCTGTTCTCTCTGCTACCGCACGACAAGAGGTACCGGAGCACCAAGTCTAGGACCAAAAGGCTACTTAACAGCTTTTACCCCCAAGCCATCAGACTGCTAAACAATTAATCAAATGGATACCTGGACTATTTGCATTGACCCCCTTTTTTACGCTGCTGCTACTCGCTGTTTATTATAAATGCATAGTCTTTACCCACCTTTACCCCCCTTTGACTCTGTACTGGTACCCCCTGTATATAGCCTCCACATTGACTCTGTACCGGTACCCCCCTGTATATAGCCTCCACATTGACTCTGTACCGTAACACCCTGTATATAGCCTCCACATTGACTCTGTACCGTAACACCCTGTATATAGCCTCCACATTGACTCTGTACCGTAACACCCTGTATATAGCCTCCACATTGACTCTGTACTGTAACACCTTGTATATAACCTCCACATTGACTCTGTACCGTAACACCCTGTATATAGCCTCCACGTTGACTCTGTGCCGTAACACCCTGTATATAGCCTCCACATTGACTCTGTACTGTAACACCCTGTATATAGCCTCCACATTGACGCTGTACCGTAATACCCTGTATATAGCCTCCACATTGACTCTGTACCATAACACTCTGTATATAACCTCGCTATTGTTATTTTACTGCTGCTCTTTAATTATTTGTTACTTTATTTCTTATTTTTGTAGGTATTTTTCTTAAAACTGCATTGTTGGTTAAGGGCTTGTAAGTAAGCATTTCACTGTAAGGTCTACACCTGTTGTATTCGGCACATGTGACTAATACAATTTGATTTGATTTGACTGTCTGTCTGTCCTTAGTCAGTCCTACAGTAGCATGGTATGATCAGTCCTACAGTAGGTGATAAAAGGCAGGGAGGTAGAGAGATGGAAGAGGCACTGACCTCCAGTCTCAAAGAAGCCAGGAGGGGTCTGTGGTATCTAGTGTGTCCCAGGATGGCTCCCCTGTTCTGGGCCGGGCCCTGAGGAAGACCCTCCTGGCTCTGGCCCTGGGTCTCCACGGTTCGCTCCTGTCCTAGACGCCACTCCAGCTCATCCCTCACACCGGACCGTGACTGAAGGGTGAGGGGTCAGGGGTCATGGGTGGAGGGAGTAGAAATGCATGAAGTGGATTGGTGGGTGAACGAACAGAGATGAATGACCACGAACAAACAGAGGAAGGAATAAAAAAATAAAAAAAAATAATGGGTAAAGAAGATAAAGCCAAATTGCCCCCCAAAAAATGTACTGAAAACTTAAAGAGAACAGACTGACGGAACAGGCTAGAAAATGAAGAAAAGCACAAAGAGAAAGACCAACTTAAAGACCACGGCGTACGAGAGAGACGAGAAGAGGACTAGAACGAGGATGAGCAACGTGATGGGTTGAAACATCTGAAGGATGGAGGGAACACAAAGAGGAGGAGAAAAAAGAGAGGGATCGGGGGGGGGGGAAGAATGCAAAAACACTGTTTATGAAGCGCATGCAATGAGGGATACACGACTCCAAACACACAGCTGATAGATACCACAGCAGACTGCAGATAGATTAGCTAGCACGCCAGCCATAGATAGATACCACAGCAGACTGCAGATAGATTAGCTAGCACGCCAGCCATAGATAGATACCACAGCAGACTGCAGATAGATTAGCTAGCACGCCAGCCATAGATAGATACCACAGCAGACTGCAGATAGATTAGCTAGCACGCCAGCCATAGATAGATACCACAGCAGACTGCAGATAGATTAGCTAGCATACCACCAGCTGATAGATAGCACAGCAGACTGCAGATAGATTAGCTAGCACACCAGCCATAGATAGATACCACAGCAGACTGCAGATAGATTAGCTAGCATACCACCAGCTGATAGATAGCACAGCAGACTGCAGATAGATTAGCTAGCACACCAGCCATAGATAGATACCACAGCAGACTGCAGATAGATTAGCTAGCACGCCAGCCATAGATAGATAGCACAGCAGACTGCAGGTAGATTAGCTAGCACGCCAGCCATAGATAGATACCACAGCAGACTGCAGATAGATTAGCTAGCACGCCACCAGCTGATAGATACCACAGCAGACTGCAGATAGATTAGCTAGCACGCCACCAGCTGATAGATACCACAGCAGACTGCAGATAGATTAGCTAGCATACCACCAGCTGATAGATACCACAGCAGACTGCAGATAGATTAGCTAGCATACCAGCCATAGATAGATACCACAGCAGACTGCAGATAGATTAGCTAGCATGCCAGCCATAGATAGTTACCACAGCAGACTGCAGATAGATTAGCTAGCATACCAGCCATAGATAGATACCACAGCAGACTGCAGATAGATTAACTAGCACGCCAACGGCTGATAGATACCACAGCAGACTGCAGATAGATTAGCTAGCACATCAGCCATAGATAGATACCACAGCAGACTGCAGATAGATTAGCTAGCACACCAGCCATAGATAGATACCACAGCAGACTGCAGATAGATTAGCTAGCATACCACCAGCTGATAGATACCACAGCAGACTGCAGATAGATTAGCTAGCATACCACCAGCTGATAGATACCACAGCAGACTGCAGATAGATTAGCTAGCATACCACCAGCTGATAGATACCACAGCAGACTGCAGATAGATTAGCTAGCATACCACCAGCTGATAGATACCACAGCAGACTGCAGATAGATTAGCTAGCACGCCACCAGCCATGCAGTAGCAAAAAAACTCTACACGCGTTCAATGCCGTTATTTTTCACATTACACTTTTAACGGTTTTACCGCTGTTAAACGTGACTCTTTATTAGACTTTATCATTCTACTTGACTTTAACTTTATCTTGTTTTCTTTGAGTAGAAGGCAAACCATATCCTCCATGCTTGTGAGAACGTTTGTTTATTTGTAGCTGTTAGCTGAGTAACAGTACGCCCCACCCATCCTAACCATAATTATGATTCTACAGGCAAACGGACTAAAGCAGTGGCACAGGTATTATCCCCGTCCAGTTTCAAAAGATAATTAAATATGTAATAAAAATGTATTCATGGAACAATTCCAAGAGGACCAATCATGGTGTAAAGAGCAAACAGTTTATTAACATGCTGTCTCAAACAGCCGCACCAGTGGTGGAGGACAACGCAGCGGACGGAAGGCGAAGTGACCGGCAAGGTTCTTCCACAGGCAACTCCTAATTCTGACTTTGATTGATTGGTTGATTAATTGTGGGGAAAAAACCATATGGAAGAAGCTGCCTCTCCCCACTGAGTCGAAGCAGGCATCTGCATGTGGGTACAGGTCAGGGCGATGGATCAAGTCGGCAGGTTGCCATTTCGTGGGCAGGGGGTGCATGTGCGTATGGGTATGCGGACGCAGCGCTGAAAGAGGGTGTGAGGGATGGTGAATGGGGACAGGAGAAGGTGGGGTGGGTGGTGGTGCTGGGTGGCTCAAGGTGGGACAGGCACTGCTGTGGGACCTCTGCTGGTCGTTTGGTTGTCCTGTGTTTCTCAGTCCATCTCTGAGGACACCAAGTGTGTTTAAGCCCAGCACTAACACACCTAATTTAACTAAACAGCTAATCACCAAATCCATGATTATTAGTACTGGGCTAGGAACCCCAATCAATGGACGGGTAACATTGATCTACAGGGCCGTGTTTACACAGGCAGAAAAATTCAGATATTTTTTTTTCTCCCACTAATTGGTCTTCTCACCAATCACATCACATCTTTTCACACCAGATCTTATCTGATTGGTCAAAAGACCAATTAGTGTGAATATAAAATAAATACATCTGAATTGGGCTACCTGTGTAAACGCAGCCAAGGTGTCACCATCTCTGGTTCCTGCTTGGTCTTTACTGATCTAGTGTTGCATTCAAACAGAGGGGCTCTATGGACTTTCTGTACATGTGTCATGTAGGGGTGTAGTGGGCCGTTTGTTTGGTTTTTGTCTCACATAGTGTGTTGAACCTGGGACTAATGTGAAAGAGAGTTTAAAATAAACATGACTTGTGTTCTGAGTGGGTAGTCTTCTGATAAAGCTGTCCAGACATGGGTACTCTGTCCCAAATGGCACCCTATTCCCTATATAAGTGCACTACTTTTGACCAGCGGTCTGATTGGCTCTGGTCAAATCTAGTGCACTACACAGGGAATAGGGTGCCATTTCAGACGCAAGCCCACACTAGCTATAATGAATGGTTTTGTGTATTTGACACGCTACGCTGCATTAGCATCACATTTAGAGGCTGGGAATGGCTCTGCTAATGACTGCTCACTTGGGTGAGTTTTATACTGTTTACATCCAGTAGTAATGGACTCTACCATTTATACAGACTCCCCTTGAGGTTTTATACTGTTTACATCCAGTAGTAATGGACTCTACCATTTCTACAGACTCCCCTTGAGGTTTTATACTGTTTACATCCAGTAGTAATGGACTCTACCATTTCTACAGACTCCCCTTGAGGTTTTATACTGTTTACATCCAGTAGTAATGGACTCTACCATTTATACAGACTCCCCTTGGGGTTTTATACTGTTTACATCCAGTAGTAATGGACTCTACCATTTATACAGACTCCCCTTGAGGTTTTATACTGTTTACATCCAGTAGTAATGGACTCTACCATTTATACAGACTCCCCTTGGGGTTTTATACTGTTTACATCCAGTAGTAATGGACTCTACCATTTCTACAGACTCCCCTTGAGGTTTTATACTGTTTACATCCAGTAGTAATGGACTCTACCATTTATACAGACTCCCCTTGGCGTTTTATACCGCTCCCGTCCGTGAATCTGTGCGACGTCTGAAATGGCACCCAATTCACCCTCACGGCTCTGGTCAAAAGTAGTGCCCTATACATTGAGTAGGGTGCCTATTCCTCACTGCTGTTTAAAGTCAGGTTGTGTTCTGTCTGACAGATTCATTACTTCAACATTTATATTTGTTTCCTGGTGTCATAATGTCTTAATGTATAAATCAGAATGTCATGAAATAATATCAATATCGGTTTAACTATGTTTTCCATAATGACTACTTGCCGCTACAGGCAGGCATTCTTAAACTGATTGATAAGACATACTAACTGATTGAGAAGACATAACTAACTGATTGATAAGACATACTAACTGATTGAGAAGACATAACTAACTGATTGAGAAGACATAACTAACTGATTGATAAGACATACTGAGAAGACATACTAACTGATTGAGAAGACATAACTAACTGATTGATAAGACATACTAACTGATTGAGAAGACATAACTAACTGATTGAGAAGACATACTAACTGATTGAGAAGACATACTAACTGATTGAGAAGACATACTAACTGATTGATAAGACATACTAACTGATTGAGAAGACATACTAACTGATTGAGAAGACATACTAACTGATTGATAAGACATACTAACTGATTGATAAGACATAACTAACTGATTGAGAAGACATAACTAAACATACTAACTGATTGAGAAGACATACTAACTGATTGAGAAGACATACTAACTGATTGAGAAGAAATAACTAACTGATTGAGAAGACACACTAACTGATTGATAAGACATAACTAACTGATTGAGAAGACATAACTAACTGATTGAGAAGACATGCTAACTGATTGATAAGACATACTAACAGATTGATAAGACATACTAACTGATTGATAAGACATACTAACTGATTGAGAAGACATACTAACAGATTGATAAGACATACTAACAGATTGATAAGACATACTAACTGATTGATAAGACATACTAACTGATTGATAAGACATACTAACTGATTGAGAAGACATACTAACAGATTTATAAGACATACTAACAGATTGATAAGACATACTAACTGATTGAGAAGACATACTAACTGATTGATAAGACATACTAACTGATTGAGAAGACATACTAACTGATTGAGAAGACATACTAACTGATTGAGAAGACATACTAACTGATTGATGCAGCCAGGGGGTTGATGTTTAGATGTAGCAAGGAGACAGACAACGTAACATACAGTACAGACAGTACTGTAACACAAATGGCACCCTTTTCCCTATGTAGGACACTACTTTGACCAGGACCCATAGGGCTCCATATTCCCTATGTAGTGCACTACTTTGACCAGGGCCCATTGGGCTTTTAACTTGTGCTACCAGCCCGAACCGAGTGAGATGGAGAACATTTTTTATTCTTTAAAAAAAATGTTTTACCTTTATTTAACTAGGCAAGTCAGTCAAGAACAAATTCTTATTTACAATGACGGCCTACCCCGGCCAAACCCGGACGACGCTGGGCCAATTGTGCACCGCCCTATGGGACTCCCAATCACGGACGGATGTGATGCAGCCTGGATACGAAGCAGGGACTGCAGTGCCTTTAGACCGTTGTGACACTCGGGAGCCCAAAACATCTGCCCCGCATGTAGTACACTACCTTTCACCAGAGCCTTCAGGATTGACTTTACTTGGCTTCAGCGCTTGGCCCCTATAAGGAGAATAGGCCATTGACGAATGTTGTATCACATCCAGGCCGTGATTGGGAGTCCCATAGAGCGGCGCACAATTGGCCCAGCGTCGTCCGGGTTTGTCCAAGGTAGGACGTCATTGTAAAATAAGAATTTGTTCTTAACTGACTCGCCTAGTTAAATAAAGGCTCAATTAATAAAAATAATGTTTAAATCACTGTGAAGTAAAGTAAGCCTGAAGTGTCTGGTCAAAGGTAGAGCTCTACGTAGTGAATAGGGTGCCATTTCGGCCGCACCCCTGGATAGAGACAGATACAGGTCAAAAGTCGGAGGAGTTTTATCCCATTCCTTACCTGGAAATCTGTGACCAGGTCGCGTCCCAGGGTGCCGATGGGCGAGTCTCGTGACATGGAGGTGACCCCAGACAGGAAGCTACTGGACTCTGTGAGGTTGGGCAAGGGTGACAGGTCGTCTCCCCGATCCCGGTCACCTCCCCTCTCCCTCAGGCCCTCTCCCAGGTGATCCACCTTCTCCATGAAGATATGGAGCTCTGTGCGGAAGGCCTTCATACGGGTGTTGATAGTGTCCAAGACCTGTGAGTCTGGTTTGGGATCGGGGAGGCGGGTGGTGTCTTCTTTAAACCCTTCCAGAGCCAGACTCAAACTGTCCCCTCCTGTTACTAAAATCTTGCCCTCATAGATCAGACTGTCCGTGTCGCTAATGAGACGATCTACGGTCTTCCCAAGGCGCTCTGCTTCTCGTTTGACATTCGTGAACGTCTCGCGGTCTTCTCGCCTACGATTAGATAGTTCGGTGGCGCTGAGCCCGCTGAGCTCGTCCGAGGGCTTGTGAGTTCCAATCCCCGATGTCGTGGTGGTCTTCTCGAAGAGGTCCTCCGAGTCACTCTCGCCACCGACAGGCCCCTCCCTCTTGGGGTGAAGTAAGAGGAGCCTCCCTGTTTCTTCCTCCTCTGCAGTGTCGCGGTGCCCGGTGTCGCTGTCTGCATCGCTGTCCCGCGGGTAGCCGGTACGGAGGCCCAGGTGTTGGGCCAGGTCACAGCGCTGAACGTTGGACATCAGGACTCGGTTCTCATACTGCAGCTTCATCACCTAGATGATGAGGACACGAGACACCATTATGAAAGCTTTAGAGACAAGTCAACATTATGAAAGCTTTAGAGACAAGTCAACATTATGTTAGCTTCAGAGACAAGTCAACATTATGTTAGCTTCAGAGACAAGTCAACATTATGTTAGCTTTAGAGACAAGTCAACATTATGTTAGCTTCAGAGACAAGTCAACATTATGAAAGCTTTAGAGACAAGTCAACATTATGAAAGCTTTAGAGACAAGTCAACATTATGTTAGCTTCAGAGACAAGTCAACATTATGTTAGCTTCAGAGACAAGTCAACATTATGTTAGCTTCAGAGACAAGTCAACATTATGTTAGCTTTAGAGACAAGTCAACATTATGAAAGCTTTAGAGACAAGTCAACATTATGTTAGCTTCAGAGACAAGTCAACATTATGTTAGCTTTAGAGACAAGTCAACATTATGAAAGCTTTAGAGACAAGTCAACATTATGTTAGCTTCAGAGACAAGTCACCATTATGTTAGCTTCAGAGACGGGTCAATATTGTGATAGCTTTAGTGACGGGTCAACATTATGTTAGCTTCAGAGACGGGTCAACATTATGTTAGCTTCAGAGACGGGTCAACATTATGTTAGCTTCAGAGACGGGTCAACATTATGTTAGCTTCAGAGACGGGTCAACATTCTGTTAGCTTCAGAGACAAGTCAACATTATGTTAGCTTCAGAGACAAGTCAACATTATGTTAGCTTTAGTGACAAGTCAACATTATGTTAGCTTCAGAGACGGGTCAACATTCTGTTAGCTTCAGAGACGGGTCAACATTATGTTAGCTTCAGAGACGGGTCAACATTCTGTTAGCTTCAGAGACGGGTCAACATTATGTTAGCTTCAGAGACGGGTCAACATTATGTTAGCTTCAGAGACGGGTCAACATTCTGTTAGCTTCAGAGACGGGTCAACATTCTGTTAGCTTCAGAGACGTGTCAACATTATGTTAGCTTCAGAGACGGGTCAACATTATGTTAGCTTCAGAGACGGGTCAACATTATGTTAGCTTGAGGAACGTCCTGAATGGTACCCTATTCCTTTTGTAGTGCACACCTTCTTACCAGAACCCAAAGGGCTTGGGTCAACAGTAATGCACTTTAAAGGGAAAAGAGTGCCATTTAGGATGCAGGCAGAGATAAAACCAGATACACTAATAGAGCATTATGGGTACTGTAGTCCATCTTGCTGCCTCACACAGAACCTTATGGGTACTGTAGTCCAACATGCTGCTTCACACAGAACCTTATGGGTACTGTAGTCCATCATGCTGCCTCACACAGAACCTTATGGGTACTGTAGTCCATCATGCTGCCTCACACAGAACCTTATGGGTACTGTAGTCCATCATGCTGCCTCACACAGAACCTTATGGGTACTGTAGTCCATCATGCTGCCTCACACAGAGCTTTATGGGTACTGTAGTCCATCACGCTGCCTCACACCTCATTATGGATACTGTAGTCCATCATGCTGCCTCACACAGAGCATTATGGGTACTGTAGTCCATCATGCTGCCTCGCATAGAGCATTATGGGTACTGTAGTCCATCATGCTGCCTCACACAGAGCATTATGGGTACTGTAGTCCATCATGCTGCCTCACATAGAGCATTATGGGTACTGTAGTCCATGCTGCCTCACCTTCCCACTGAGCTCATTTATCTGCATCCTGGCTGCCTTCAGCTCCTCTATCATCACCACACCGCTTCCGTTATTACCGCCTCCACCGTTACTCCCATTGCCGGACTTCATCATCATCATCACTCCGACCTCGCCTTCCTCGTCTCTCGGGCCGAACTTAAAGCGGTTCAGTTCCGAGATCAGCTGCTTGTTGTGGTCCTCGATCTCCGAGATGGACCGCCGGAGAAGTTCTGCCTCTTCCTCTACAAACTGTAGGTGGCGTCGCAGCTCCCCGGCTGACTCCAGAGCGTCTCCGCTGTACGGGGAGGAGGGCATGCTGCTGAAGGGCTCCCGGCCGAAACAGTCCCTCTCGTACTGGCAGCGGATGTCCTCGTTCTCAGCCCTCAGGCCTCGGTTCTCCACCTGATAATAATGAACACAATGATTAGGAAGCGATCTTTATTTACAGGAAGAAATCAAAGTACTGCAGGAAGGGGAAACAAAAGACAATAGCACCCTATTCCTTATGTAGTGCACTACTTTGACCTAAACCTGGGCCCTGGTCTATAATAGTGGATAGGGACCTGGTCTATAGTAGTGTATAGGGACCTGGTCTATAGTAGTGGATAGGGACCTGGTCTATAGTAGTGGATAGGGACCTGGTCTATAGTAGTGGATAGGGACCTGGTCTATAGTAATAGATAGGGACCTGGTCTATAGTAGTGGATAGGGACCTGGTCTATAGTAGTGGATAGGGACCTGGTCTATAGTAGTGGATAGGGACCTGGTCTATAGTAGTGGATAGGGACCTGGTCTATAGTAGTAGATAGGGACCTGGTCTATAGTAGTGGATAGGGACCTGGTCTATAGTAGTGTATAGGGACCTGGTCTATAGTAGTGGATAGGGACCTGGTCTATAGTAGTGGATAGGGACCTGGTCTATAGTAGTGGATAGGGACCTGGTCTATAGTAGTGGATAGGGACCTGGTCTATAGTAGTGGATAGGGACCTGGTCTATAGTAATAGATAGGGACCTGGTCTATAGTAGTGGATAGGGACCTGGTCTATAGTAGTGGATAGGGACCTGGTCTATAGTAGTGGATAGGGACCTGGTCTATAGTAGTGGATAGGGACCTGGTCTATAGTAGTGGATAGGGACCTGGTCTATAGTAGTGGATAGGGACCTGGTCTATAGTAGTGGATAGGGACCTGGTCTATAGTAGTGGATAGGGACCTGGTCTATAGTAGTGGATAGGGACCTGGTCTATAGTAGTGGATAGGGACCTGGTCTATAGTAGTGGATAGGGACCTGGTCTATAGTAGTGGATAGGGACCTGGTCTATAGTAGTGGATAGGGACCTGGTCTATAGTAGTGGATAGGGACCTGGTCTATAGTAGTGGATAGGGACCTGGTCTATAGTAGTGGATAGGGACCTGGTCTATAGTAGTGGATAGGGACCTGGTCTATAGTAGTGGATAGGGACCTGGTCTATAGTAGTGGATAGGGACCTGGTCTATAGTAGTGGATAGGGACCTGGTCTATAGTAGTGGATAGGGACCTGGTCTATAGTAGTGGATAGGGACCTGGTCTATAGTAGTGGATAGGGACCTGGTCTATAGTAGTGGATAGGGACCTGGTCTATAGTAGTGGATAGGGACCTGGTCTATAGTAGTGGATAGGGACCTGGTCTATAGTAGTGGATAGGGACCTGGTCTATAGTAGTGGATAGGGACCTGGTCTATAGTAGTGGATAGGGACCTGGTCTATAGTAGTGGATAGGGACCTGGTCTATAGTAGTGGATAGGGACCTGGTCTATAGTAGTGGATAGGGACCTGGTCTATAGTAGTAGATAGGGACCTGGTCTATAGTAGTGGATAGGGACCTGGTCTATAGTAGTGGATAGGGACCTGGTCTATAGTAGTGGATAGGGACCTGGTCTATAGTAGTGGATAGGGACCTGGTCTATAGTAGTGGATAGGGACCTGGTCTATAGTAGTAGATAGGGACCTGGTCTATAGTAGTGGATAGGGACCTGGTCTATAGTAGTAGATAGGGACCTGGTCTATAGTAGTGGATAGGGACCTGGTCTATAGTAGTGGATAGGGACCTGGTCTATAGTAGTGGATAGGGACCTGGTCTATAGTAGTAGATAGGGACCTGGTCTATAGTAGTGGATAGGGACCTGGTCTATAGTAGTGGATAGGGACCTGGTCTATAGTAGTGGATAGGGACCTGGTCTATAGTAGTGGATAGGGACCTGGTCTATAGTAGTGGATAGGGACCTGGTCTATAGTAGTGGATAGGGACCTGGTCTATAGTAGTGGATAGGGACCTGGTCTATAGTAGTGGATAGGGACCTGGTCTATAGTAGTGGATAGGGACCTGGTCTATAGTAGTGGATAGGGACCTGGTCTATAGTAGTGGATAGGGACCTGGTCTATAGTAGTGGATAGGGACCTGGTCTATAGTAGTAGATAGGGACCTGGTCTATAGTAGTGGATAGGGACCTGGTCTATAGTAGTGGATAGGGACCTGGTCTATAGTAGTGGATAGGGACCTGGTCTATAGTAGTGGATAGGGACCTGGTCTATAGTAGTGGATAGGGACCTGGTCTATAGTAGTGGATAGGGACCTGGTCTATAGTAGTGGATAGGGACCTGGTCTATAGTAGTGGATAGGGACCTGGTCTATAGTAGTGGATAGGGACCTGGTCTATAGTAGTGGATAGGGACCTGGTCTATAGTAGTGGATAGGGACCTGGTCTATAGTAGTGGATAGGGACCTGGTCTATAGTAGTGGATAGGGACCTGAGACACACCCAGGGTTAAAAGACTCAGGCCACTCACCTCCAGCTCTACAATCTTCCTCCCAAGAATATTCGCTTCTTCCTCCACCAGTTTGAGCCTGAGCCGTAGCTCGGCCTCCCTGGTGCTGTGGGGCCCACCACCTGCAAGCTCTGCCAGGGGTAGAGGGCTGTCCACGTCCCCGTAGACTGACTTATACTGCTGGATCTCCTGCTCTAGCTTGTCCTTCTCCTTCCCCAGCTTGGCCATCTTGTTACGCATGAGGGTAGATTCTTCCTTAGAGAACTGCAGCTGACACCTGAGATCTGCACTGTCCTCCTGTGAAGGGGAGGGGGAGGAGGAGGAGTAGGGGGGGAGGGGAGGAGGAGGAGTAGGGGGGGAGGAAGAGGGAGGAGGGGGAGAGGAGGAGGAGGAGTAGGGGGGAGGGGAGGAGGAGGAGTAGGGGGGAGAGGAGGAGGAGGAGGGAGGAGGGGGAGAGGAGGAGGAGGAGTAGGGGGGAGGGGAGGAGGAGGAGTAGGGGGAGGAAGAGGGAGGAGTAGGAGGGAAGGGAGGGGAGGAGGAGGAGTAGGGGGGGAGGGGAGGAGGAGGAGTAGGGGGGAGAGGAGGAGGTGGAGGGAGGAGGGGGAGAGGAGGAGGAGGAGTAGGGGGGAGGGGAATTAGGAGGAGTAGGGGGGAGGATGAGGGAGGAGTAGGAGGGAAGGGAGGGGAGGAGGAGGAGTAGGGGGGAGAGGAGGGGGAGGAAGATGGAGAGGAAGAGGGAGGAGGGGAGGAGGAAGAGAGAGGAGGGGAGGAGGGAGGAGGAAGAGAGATGAGGGGGAGGAGGGGGGAGAGGAGGAGGAAGAGGGAGAGGAAGAGGGAGGAGGGGAGGAGGGAGGAGGAAGAGGGGGAGGAGGAGGAGGAAGAGAGAGGAGGGGAGGAGGGAGGAGGAAGAGAGATGAGGGGGAGGAGGGGGGAGAGGAGGAGGAAGAGGGAGAGGAAGAGGGAGGAGGGGAGGAGGGGGAAGGAAGAGGGGGAGGAGGAGGAGGAAGAGGGGGAGGAGGAGGATGTCATTAGTGTACGCTCATTCTGAAATCAAATTGGCTTTATGTGATATAACGTGTGATAGAAGCCTGCTACCTGGTTCAGAGATGACATAATGTGTAATATAAGTCTCCTACCTTGTTCAGAGATGAAATAATGTGTAATAGAAGCCTCCTACCTGGTTCAGAGATGACATAATGTGTAATAGAAGCCTACCTGGTTCAGAGAGGACATAATGTGTAATAGAAGTCTCCTACCTGGTTCAGAGATGACATAATGTGTAATAGAAGCCTACCTGGTTCAGAGAGGACATAATGTGTAATAGAAGTCTCCTACCTGGTTCAGAGATGACATAATGTGTAATAGAAGCCTACCTGGTTCAGAGATGACATAATGTGTAATAGAAGCCTCCTACCTGGTTCAGAGATGACATAATGTGTAATAGAAGCCTACCTGGTTCAGAGAGGACATAATGTGTAATAGAAGCCTCCTACCTGGTTCAGAGATGACATAATGTGTAATAGAAGCCTCCTACCTGGTTCAGAGAGGACATAATGTGTAATAGAAGCCTCCTACCTGGTTCAGAGATGACATAATGTGTAATAGAAGCCTCCTACCTGGTTCAGAGATGACATAATGTGTAATAGAAGCCTCCTACCTGGTTCAGAGATGACATAATGTGTAATAGAAGCCTCCTACCTGGTTCAGAGATTACATAATGTGTAATAGAAGCCTCCTACCTGGTTCAGAGATGACATAATGTGTAATAGAAGCCCCCTACCTGGTTCAGAGACTTCTTGTCCCTAAATGTTTCCCTGCTTCCTCTCCGCCGAGTACCAGTCTGTGAGAAGGAAGAGAAAACACAAATATCAGAGGACAACAATGGCTACGTACAATAACTAGGACAAGGTGGGGACAATGATTTATACTGCTTCAATCTTCAAAACACTTTTCCTTTTTTTGACAGAACACATGTAATTATAGAAGTAGAATAAATAGAACAGGCTCGGGACCTCTAACCCTGGCAAACAGGGTAAATCTGTGGGCAAAGCCCTGTTTCTATGGAGAGTGTGGAGGAGATATGGACGTTGCAAATATTTCACTGATGCTGGGAATGGGGTGGATTAACAACAAACTCATATACTTTCTCATCCGGGTCTTCCTCAGGTTGGAAGACATGTTGTGCCCAAAGTACGTATGTACAGCCAGCCAGCCAGCCAGCCAGCCAGCCAGCCAGCCAGCCAGCCAGACAGACAGACAGACAGACAGACTGACCGACAGAGAGACTGACCGACAGAGAGACAGACAGACAGACAGACAGACAGACAGAGCAACAAACACAGACAGGCAGATAGACCAACAGACACGAGAGACTGACAACCACTGTGACAGACAGACAGACAGACAGACAGACATCCTATTCTGTTTCTGACTCGACACACACCACATTTCCATAATAGCCTGTCCTGAGCATTTGCCTGCCTGTCTGTCTGCCTGTCTGTTTATATCTGACATTTGAAATGTGTTCTAACGAGCTCTGCATCACAGCGAAGCAAAGCCAGGATCAAATGTCCTTCTGCACGATAGCTTAGTGTTTTCACTGACTGATTGGCAACCCTGCCAGATAAACCCATTCAACTTCAAATCCACTGCTCTCTTGGTGTGGACATCCAAATATGCCACACACACACACACACACACACACACACACACACACACACACACACACACACACACACACACACACACACACACACACACACACACACACACACACACACACACACACACACACACACACACACACACACGTTGCCCCCTCTGTCCTGTGTTTACTCCCATGTTATGCTGATGTAACAAAGTGGGTTCCCCAACATAAACTGAGAACAGGAAGTGAGTGAGTCAAGGTCTGTCCTTGTCCAACTGTAACGAGGTCTCAGTCTTTTTCACCTGGCTGGCCATCTATGGTTCCTATAGCGTACTAGCTATCCCAGCTAGGCTATTTAACTATGGTTCCTATAGCGTACTAGCTATCCCAGCTAGGCTATTTAACTATGGTTCCTATAGCGTACTAGCTATCCCAGCTAGGCTATTTAACTATGGTTCCTATAGCGTACTAGCTATCCCAGCTAGGCTATTTAACTATGGTTCCTATAGAGTACTAGCTATCCCAGCTAGGCTATTTAACTATGGTTCCTATAGCGTACTAGCTATCCCAGCTAGGCTATTTAACTATGGTTCCTATAGAGTACTAGCTATCCCAGCTAGGCTATTTAACTATGGTTCCTATAGCGTACTAGCTAGGCTATTTAACTATGGTTCCTATAGCGTACTAGCTATCCCAGCTAGGCTATTTAACTATGGTTCCTATAGCGTACTAGCTATCCCAGCTAGGCTATTTAACTATGGTTCCTATAGCGTACTAGCTATCCCAGCTAGGCTATTTAACTATGGTTCCCATAGCGTACTAGCTATCCCAGCAAGGCTATTTAACTATGATTCCTATAGCGTACTAGCTAGGCTATTTAACTATGATTCCTATAGCGTACTAGCTATACAGGGCTTGAACCAGCGACCTTATACTTACAGGGTGAGTGTGCTACCATCTGTGCCATTAAAGCTTGGACCTCTTGGCAGAGGTAGTCTCACATACATGAAGGCTACAGGTGTACTGTAGTGCTGTGAAAACACGCTCTCACCAAAGGCTGACATTACATCACCGAGGCTACAAAACGCTGAGGTAAGTCTCCAACCACTATGACAGCCTACATACACAGAACAAGTACAAGCAAGTCCAATGACTAGAATAGAACCCAAACCAGCATGCTTCCTCTCCAATGGCTAGAATAGAACCCAAACCAGCCTGCTTCCTCTCCAATGGCTAGAATAGAACCCAAACCAGCCTGCTTCCTCCCCAATGACTAGAATAGAACACAAACCAGTCTGCTTCCTCTCTAATCACTAGAATAGAACCCAAACCAGCCTGCTTCCTCTCCAATGGCTAGAATAGAACCCAAACCAGCCTGCTTCCTCTCCAATGGCTAGAATAGAACCCAAACCAGCCTGCTTCCTCCCCAATGACTAGAATAGAACACAAACCAGCCTGCTTCCTCCCCAATGACTAGAATAGAACACAAACCAGTCTGCTTCCTCTCTAATCACTAGAATAGAACACAAACCAGCCTGCTTCCTCCCCAATGACTAGAATAGAACCCAAACCAGCCTGCTTCCTCTCCAATGGCTAGAATAGAACCCAAACCAGCCTGCTTCCTCCCCAATGACTAGGATAGAACCCAAACCAGTCTGCTTCCTCTCTAATCACTAGAATAGAACCAAACCAGCCTGCTTCCTCCCAATGCTAGAATAAACCCACCAGCCTGCTTCCTCTCCAATGACTAGAACAGTACCCAAACCAGCCTGCTTCCTCTCCAATGCAGGATAGAACCCAAACCAGCCTGCTTCCTCTCCAATGACTGGAATAGAACCCAAACCAGCCTGCTTCCTCTCTAATCACTAGAATAAAACCCAAACCTGCCTGCTTTCTCTCCAATCACAAGAATAGAACACAAACCTGCCTGCTTCCTATCCAATGACTAGAATAGAACCCAAACCAGCCTGCTTCCTCTCCAATGACTACAATAGAACCCAAACCAGCCTGCTTCCTCTCCAATGACTAGAATCCCAAACCAGCCTGCTTCCTCTCCAATGGCTAGAATAGAACCCAAACCAGCCTGCTTCCTCTCCAATGGCTAGAATAGAACCCAAACCAGCCTGCTTCCTCCCCAATGGCTAGAATAGAACCCAAACCAGCCTGCTTCCTCTCCAATGGCTAGAATAGAACCCAAACCAGCCTGCTTCCTCCCCAATGACTAGAATAGAACACAAACCTGCCTGCTTCCTCTCTAATCACTAGAATAGAATCCAAATCAGCCTGCTTCCTCTCCAATGACTACAATAGAACCCAAACCAGCCTGCTTCCTCCCCAATGACTAGAATAGAACACAAACCTGCCTGCTTCCTCTCTAATCACTAGAATAGAATCCAAATCAGCCTGCTTCCTCTCCAATGACTACAATAGAACGCAAACCAGCCTGCTTCCTCTCCTAGGACAAGAATAGAACCCAAACCAGCCTGCTTCCTCTCCAATGACTAGAATAAAACCCAAACCAGCCTGCTTCTTCTCCAATGACTAGAATAAAACCAAAACCAGCCTGCTTCCTCTCCAATGACTAGAATAGAACACAAACCAGCCTGCTTCCTCCCCAATGACTAGAATAGAACCCAAACCAGCCTGCTTCCTCTCCAATGACTAGAATAGAACCCAAACCAGCCTGCTTCCTCTCCAATGACTAGAATAGAACCCACATCAGCCTGCTTCCTCTCCAATGACTAGAATAGAACCCAAACCAGCCCACTTCCTCTCCAATGACTAGGATAGAACCCAAACCAGCCCACTTCCTCTCCAATGACTAGGATAGAACCCAAACCAGCCTGCTTCCTCTCTAATCACTAGAATATAACCCAAACCAGCCTGCTTCCTCTCCAATGACTAGAATAGAACACAAACCAGCCTGCTTCCTCTCCAATGAGTAGAATAAAACCCAAACCAGCCTGCTTCCTCTCCAATGACTAGAATAGAACACAAACCAGCCTGCTTCCTCCCCAATGACTAGAATAAAACCCAAACCAGCCTGCTTCCTCTCCAATGACTAGAATAGAACACAAACCAGCCTGCTTCCTCCCCAATGACTAGAATAGAACCCAAACCAGCCTGCTTCCTCTCCAATGACTAGAATAGAACCCAAACCAGCCTGCTTCCTCTCCAATGACTAGAATAGAACCCACATCAGCCTGCTTCCTCTCCAATGACTAGAATAGAACCAAAACCAGCCTGCTTCTTCCCCAATGACTAGAATAGAACACAAACCAGCCTGCTTCCTCTCCAATCACTAGAATAAAACCCAAACCAGCCTGCTTCCTCTCCTAGGACTAGAATAGAACCCAAACCAGCCTGCTTCCTCTCCTAGGACTAGAATAGAACCCAAACCAGCCTGCTTCCTCTCCAATGACTACAATAGAACCCAAACCAGCCCGCTTCCTCTCCAATGACTAGGATAGAACCCAAACCAGCCTGCTTCCTCTCTAATCACTAGAATATAACCCAAACCAGCCTGCTTCCTTTCCAATCACAAGAATAGAACACAAACCTGCCTGCTTCCTCTCTAATCACTAGAATAGAATCCAAATCAGCCTGCTTCCTCTCCAATGAGAAGAATAAAACCCAAACCAGCCTGCTTCCTCTCCAATGACAAGAATAGAACACAAACCAGCATGCTTCCTCTCCAATGACAAGAATAAAACCCAAACCAGCCTGCTTCCTCTCCAATGACTAGAATAGAACACAAACCAGCCTGCTTCCTCCCCAATGACTAGAATAAAACCCAAACCAGCCTGCTTCTTCTACAATGACTAGAATAAACCCAAACCAGCCTGCTTCCTCTCCAATGACTAGAATAGAACCCAAACCAGCCTGCTTCCTCTCCAATGACTAGAATAGAACCCACATCAGCCTGCTTCCTCTCCAATGACTACAATAGAACCCAAACCAGCCCACTTCCTCTCCA
This sequence comes from Salmo salar, assembly GCF_965601325.2. Taxonomy (NCBI): domain Eukaryota; kingdom Metazoa; phylum Chordata; class Actinopteri; order Salmoniformes; family Salmonidae; genus Salmo; species Salmo salar. The sequence goes on along the minus strand of NC_138293.1, from coordinate 4,207,504 downwards.
ATGACTAGGATAGAACCCAAACCAGCCTGCTTCCTCTCCAATGACTGGAATAGAACCCAAACCAGCCTGCTTCCTCTCTAATCACTAGAATAAAACCCAAACCTGCCTGCTTTCTCTCCAATCACAAGAATAGAACACAAACCTGCCTGCTTCCTATCCAATGACTAGAATAGAACCCAAACCAGCCTGCTTCCTCTCCAATGACTACAATAGAACCCAAACCAGCCTGCTTCCTCTCCAATGACTAGAATAGAACACAAACCAGCCTGCTTCCTCCCCAATGACTAGAATAGAACGCAAACCAGCCTGCTTCCTCTCCAATGACTAGAATAAAACCCAAACCAGCCTGCTTCTTCTCCAATGACTAGAATAAAACCAAAACCAGCCTGCTTCCTCTCCAATGACTAGAATAGAACACAAACCTGCCTGCTTCCTCTCTAATCACTAGAATAGAATCCAAGTCAGCCTGCTTCCTATCCAATGACTAGAATAGTACCCAAACCAGCCTGCTTCCTCTCCAATGACTACAATAGAACGCAAACCAGCCTGATTTCTCTCCAATGACTAGAATAGAACCCAAACCAGCCTGCTTCCTCTCCAATGACTAGAATAGAACACAAACCAGCCTGCTTCCTCCCCAATGACTAGAATAAAACCCAAACCAGCCTGCTTCTTCTCCAATGACTAGAATAGAACCCAAACCAGCCTGCTTCCTCTCCAATGACTAGAATACAACACAAACCAGCCTGCTTCCTCTCCAATGACTAGAATAGAACCCAAACCAGCCTGCTTCCTCTCCAATGACTAGAATACAACACAAACCAGGATGCTTCCTCCCCAATGACTAGAATAAAACCCAAACCAGCCTGCTTCCTCTCCAATGACTAGAATAGAACCCACATCAGCCTGCTTCCTCTCCAATGACTAGAATAGAACACAAACCAGCCTGCTTCCTCCCCAATGACTAGAATAGAACCCAAACCAGCCTGCTTCTTCTTCAATGACTAGAATAGAACCCAAACCAGCCTGCTTCCTCTCCAATGACTAGAATACAACCCAAACCAGCCTGCTTCCTCCCCAATGACTAGAATAGAACACAAACCAGCCTGCTTCCTCTCCAATCACTAGAATAGAACACAAACCTGCCTGCTTCCTCTCTAATCACTAGAATAGAATCCAAACCAGCCTGCTTCCTCTCCAATGACTAGAATAGAACCCAAACCAGCCTGCTTCCTTTCCAATGACTAGAATAGAACCCAAACCAGCCTGCTTCCTCTCCAATGACTACAATAGAACGCAAACCAGCCTGCTTCCTCTCCAATGACTAGAATAAAACCCAAACCAGCCTGCTTCTTCTCCAATGACTAGAATAGAACACAAACCAGCCTGCTTCCTCTCCAATCACTAGAATAGAACACAAACCTGCCTGCTTCCTCTCTAATCACTAGAATAGAATCCAAACCAGCCTGCTTCCTCTCCAATGACTAGAATAGAACCCAAACCAGCCTGCTTCCTTTCCAATGACTAGAATAGAACCCAAACCAGCCTGCTTCCTCTCCAATGACTAGAATAAAACCAAAACCAGCCTGCTTCCTCTCCAATGACTAGAATAAAACCCAAACCAGCCTGCTTCCTCCCCAATGACTAGAATAGAACCCAAACCAGCCTGCTTCTTCTCCAATGACTAGAATAGAACCCAAACCAGCCTGCTTCCTCTCCAATGACTAGAATAAAACCAAAACCAGCCTGCTTCCTCTCCAATGAGAAGAATAAAACCCAAACCAGCCTGCTTCCTCTCCAATGACTAGAATAGAACACAAACCAGCCTGCTTCCTCTCCAATGAGAAGAATAGAACCCAAACCAGCCTGCTTCCTCTCCAATGACTAGAATAGAACCCAAACCAGCCTGCTTCCTCTCCAATGACTAGAATAGAACCCACATCAGCCTGCTTCCTCTCCAATGACTACAATAGAACCCAAACCAGCCCACTTCCTCTCCAATGACTAGGATAGAACCCAAACCAGCCTGCTTCCTCTCCAATGACTGGAATAGAACCCAAACCAGCCTGCTTCCTCTCTAATCACTAGAATATAACCCAAACCAGCCTGCTTCCTTTCCAATCACAAGAATAGAACACAAACCTGCCTGCTTTCTCTCTAATCACTAGAATAGAATCCAAATCAGCCTGCTTCCTCTCCAATGACTAGAATAGTACCCAAACCAGCCTGCTTCCTCTCCAATGACTACAATAGAACCCAAACCAGCCTGCTTCCTCTCCAATGACTAGAATAGAACGCAAACCAGCCTGCTTCTTCTCCAATGACTAGAATAGAACACAAACCAGCCTGCTTCCTCTCCAATGACTAGAATAGAACACAAACCAGCCTGCTTCCTCCTCAATGACTAGAATAAAACCCAAACCAGCCTGCTTCTTCTCCAATGACTAGAATAGAACCCAAACCAGCCTGCTTCCTCTCCAATGACTAGAATAGAACCCAAACCAGCCTGCTTCCTCTCCAATGACTAGAATAGAACCCACATCAGCCTGCTTCCTCTCCAATGACTAGAATAGAACCCAAACCAGCCTGCTTCCTTTCCAATGACTAGAATAGAACCCAAACCAGCCTGCTTCCTCTCCAATGACTAGAATAGAACACAAACCAGCCTGCTTCCTCCCCAATGACTAGAATAAAACCCAAACCAGCCTGCTTCTTCTCCAATGACTAGAATAGAACACAAACCAGCCTGCTTCCTCTCCAATGACTACAATAGAACCCAAACCAGCCTGCTTCCTCTCCAATGACTAGAATAGAACGCAAACCAGCCTGCTTCTTCTCCAATGACTAGAATAGAACACAAACCAGCCTGCTTCCTCTCCAATGACTAGAATAGAACCCAAACCAGCCTGCTTCCTCCTCAATGACTAGAATAAAACCCAAACCAGCCTGCTTCTTCTCCAATGACTAGAATAGAACCCAAACCAGCCTGCTTCCTCTCCAATGACTAGAATAGAACCCAAACCAGCCTGCTTCCTCTCCAATGACTAGAATAGAACCCAAACCAGCCTGCTTCCTCTCCAATGACTAGAATAGAACCCAAACCAGCCTGCTTCCTCTCCAATGACTAGAATAGAACCCAAACCAGCCTGCTTCCTCTCCAATGACTAGAATAGAACACAAACCAGCCTGCTTCCTCCCCAATGACTAGAATAAAACCCAAACCAGCCTGCTTCTTCTCCAATGACTAGAATAGAACACAAACCAGCCTGCTTCCTCTCCAATGACTAGAATAGAACCCAAACCAGCCTGCTTCCTCTCCAATGACTAGAATAAAACCAAAACCAGCCTGCTTCCTCTCCAATGACTAGAATAGAACCCAAACCAGCCTGCTTCCTCTCCAATGACTAGAATAGAACCCAAACCAGCCTGCTTCCTCTCCAATGACTAGAATAGAACCCAAACCAGCCTGCTTCCTCTCCAATGACTAGAATAGAACACAAACCAGCCTGCTTCCTCCCCAATGACTAGAATAAAACCCAAACCAGCCTGCTTCTTCTCCAATGACTATAATAAAACCAAAACCAGCCTGCTTCCTCTCCAATGACTAGAATAGAACACAAACCAGCCTGCTTCCTCCCCAATGACTAGAATAGAACCCAAACCAGCCTGCTTCTTCTCCAATGACTATAATAAAACCAAAACCAGCCTGCTTCCTCTCCAATGACTAGAATAGAACCAAAACCAGCCTGCTTCCTCTCCAATGACTAGAATAGAACCACCGCCGCTCCCCAACACGGCCGTCAGCCTGCTTCCTCTCCAATGACTAGAATAGAACCCAAACCAGCCTGCTTCCTCTCCAATGACTAGAATGACGACAGGCCCAAACCAGCCTGCTTCCTCTCCAATGACTAGAATAGAACACAAACCAGCCTGCTTCCTCTCCAATGACTAGAATAGAACCCAAACCAGCCTGCTTCCTCTCCAATGACTAGAATAGAACCCAAACCAGCCTGCTTCCTCTCCAATGACTAGAATAAAACCCAAACCAGCCTGCTTCCTCTCCAATGACTAGAATAGAACCCAAATCAGCCTGCTTCCTCTCCAATCACTAGAATAGAACCCAAACCAGCCTGCTTCCTCTCCAATGACTAGAATAGAACAACACATTAGTGACAACAGCAAATTTGTCTTTTCGATTCTAACCATCTGAATTCTAACCATCTGAATTCTAACCAAAGTAACAACAGGATCACAGAGAGGATACTGTATTACAAGTGAAGTGTAGATATGATCACAGTTAACCAGTAGTAGTGTAGATATGATCACAGTTAACCAGTAGTTGTGTAGATATGATCACAGTTAACCAGTAGTAGTGTAGATATGATCACAGTTAACCAGTAGTGTAGATATGATCACAGTTAACCAGTAGTAGTGTAGATATGATCACAGTTAACCAGTAGTAGTGTAGATATGATCATAGTTAACCAGTAGTAGTGTAGATATGATCACAGTTAACCAGTAGTAGTGTAGATATGATCACAGTTAACCAGTAGTAGTGTAGATATGATCACAGTTAACCAGTAGTGTAGATATGATCACAGTTAACCAGTAGTAGTGTAGATATGATCACAGTTAACCAGTAGTAGTGTAGATATGATCACAGTTAACCAGTAGTAGTGTAGATATGATCACAGTTAACCAGTAGTTGTGTAGATATGATCACAGTTAACCAGTAGTAGTGTAGATATGATCACAGTTAACCAGTAGTAGTGTAGATATGATCACAGTTAACCAGTAGTAGTGTAGATATGATCACAGTTAACCAGTAGTGTAGATATGATCACAGTTAACCAGTAGTAGTGTAGATATGATCACAGTTAACCAGTAGTAGTGTAGATATGATCATAGTTAACCAGTAGTAGTGTAGATATGATCACAGTTAACCAGTAGTAGTGTAGATATGATCACAGTTAACCAGTAGTAGTGTAGATATGATCACAGTTAACCAGTAGTGTAGATATGATCACAGTTAACCAGTAGTGTAGATATGATCACAGTTAACCAGTAGTAGTGTAGATATGATCACAGTTAACCAGTAGTAGTGTAGATATGATCACAGGTAACCAGTAGTGTAGATATGATCACAGTTAACCAGTAGTAGTGTAGATATGATCACAGTTAACCAGTAGTAGTGTAGATATGATCACAGTTAACCAGTAGTGTAGATATGATCACAGTTAACCAGTAGTAGTGTAGATATGATCACAGTTAACCAGTAGTGTAGATATGATCACAGTTAACCAGTAGTAGTGTAATGAACCGCAGTTGTCCTGGTATGATGGGAGATACAACAACATGACTCAGTACTCTCAAGCTCGGTACACACACACACACACACACACACACACACACACACACACACACACACACACAGGCGCGATGGTAGAAACTACAACGAGCCTCAGTACTCGCTCCATACTGTATATATTGAAAGATTACAGCGTGACATTGAAAACAAAAGCAGCCTTTCACAAACACAAGGCACGTACAGTATGTCCTCAGTATTATCTACATCAGTCCCCTACGATGGCGGTAAAGAACAGGGCCAAGACAGCAACTTTCAATTTGTACAAATTCAATTACATGCCATTTTGGTTTACGCAATGCGCCTCCAGTACCACTCTGACACTTTCTCATCTGTCCCTCTAATCACAGATTCTGTGTGGAAATGGCCTGTGGTGTAAAAATGCAGTGGTGTAAAACTTTACTTGAGTAAAAGTAAAGATCCCTTAATAGAAAATGACTCAAGTAAAAGTGAAAGTCACCCAGTAAAATACTACTTAATACATCTAAAAGTATTTGGTTTTAAATATTACTTAAGTATCAAAAGTAAAAGTAAAAGTATAAATAATTTCAAATTCCTTATATTAAGGCAGTAGGGATGATCAGGGATGTTCTCTGTTTAGTGAGTCCTCCAGATCAGAGGCAGTAGGGATGACCAGGGATGTTCTCTGTTTAGTGAGTCCTCCAGATCAGAGGCAGTAGGGATGACCAGGGATGTTCTCTGTTTAGTGAGTCCTCCAGATCAGAGGCAGTAGGGATGACCAGGGATGTTCTCTGTTTAGTGAGTCCTCCAGATCAGAGGCAGTAGGGATGACCAGGGATGTTCTCTGTTTAGTGAGTCCTCCAGATCAGAGGCAGTAGGGATGACCAGGGATGTTCTCTGTTTAGTGAGTCCTCCAGATCAGAGGCAGTAGGGATGACCAGGGATGTTCTCTTGATAAGTGTGTGAATTGGACCATTACCCTGTGAAAATGTAACGAGTACTTTTGTTTGTCAGGGAAAATGTAAGGAGTAAAAAGTACATAATTTTCTTAAGGAATGTAGTAAAGTAAAAGTAAAAGTTGGCAAAAATATAAACAGTAAAGTACAGATACCCCAAAAATAACTACTTAAGTAGTACTTTAAAGTATTTTTACTTTAAGTACTTTACACCACTGAGTGGATGTCATTAGCCCCAGCCGTCTTAAGTCGGAAGTATCGGCTAGCCTGCCAGTGTAGGGATCCCTGACAGCATCCTGTATAATTTGTTCCCTGCGGGCCAGGGTGACTGTAAGGTCTAATCTCTCTGGGGAGAAACAGGATTAAACATCTCCTTGTACAGAGCTGTTCTAGGCCAGACTACCACTACCAGACATCCCTGGTTATACTGTATCCAGAATGCACCAGGGTTGGCTCAATTCCATTACAATTCAGAAAGTAGTTTCAGAACAGAAGATAAATACAGTATACAGGAAGTAGTTTCAGAACAGAGGATAGTACTAGATACAGTATACAGGAAGTAGTTTCAGAACAGAGGATAGTACTAGATACAGTATACAGGAAGTAGTTTCAGAACAGAGGATAGTACTAGATACAGTATATAGGAAGTAGTTTCAGAACAGAGGATAGTACTAGATACAGTATACAGGAAGTAGTTTCAGAACAGAGGATAGTACTAGATACAGTATACAGGAAGTAGTTTCAGAACAGAGGATAGTACTAGATACAGTATATAGGAAGTAGTTTCAGAACAGAGGATAGTACTAGATACAGTATACAGGAAGTAGTTTCAGAACAGATGATAGTACTAGATACAGTATACAGGAAGTAGTTTCAGAACAGAGGATAGTACTAGATACAGTATACAGGAAGTAGTTTCAGAACAGAGGATAGTACTAGATACAGTATACAGGAAGTAGTTTCAGAACAGAGGATAGTACTAGATACAGTATACAGGAAGTAGTTTCAGAACAGAGGATAGTACTAGATACAGTATACAGGAAGTAGTTTCAGAACTATGAAAAACTGCCTTTAATTTTTATGCTCTGCATAAGTGGAATATGCTGTAAAATGGCCTCTGGCTTAAAAGCCTTGAGTCTTTAAATGAATTTACAGAAGTGATGGAGGCCAGGCTTGTTTGTAATGTCTGGTTGATGTGTTGGAGTAGTTGTATGTTTTTGTTTCGTTTTTTTGTGCTGAGCCTTTTAATAACGTCTACAGAAAGCATCTGTCAGACAGACAGACTCTACACCAGAGAGACAGACCGACAGACAGACTCTATACCAGAGAGACAGACCGACAGACAGACTCTACACCAGAGAGACAGACCGACAGACAGACTCTACACCAGAGAGACAGACAGTCAGACAGACTCTACACCAGAGAGACAGACAGTCAGACAGACAGACTCTACACCAGAGAGACAGACCGACAGACAGACTCTACACCAGAGAGACAGACCGTCAGACAGACAGACTCTACACCAGAGAGACAGACAGTCAGACAGACAGACTCTACACCAGAGAGACAGACCGACAGACACACTCTACACCAGAGAGACAGACAGTCAGACAGACAGACTCTACACCAGAGAGACAGACCGACAGACAGACTCTACACCAGAGAGACAGACAGTCAGACAGACAGACTCTACACCAGAGAGACAGACAGTCAGACAGACAGACTCTACACCAGAGAGACAGACCGACAGACAGACTCTACACCAGAGAGACAGACAGTCAGACAGACAGACTCTACACCAGAGAGACAGACCGACAGACAGACTCTACACCAGAGAGACAGACAGTCAGACAGACAGACTCTACACCAGAGAGACAGTCAGACAGACAGACTCTACACCAGAGAGACAGACCGACAGACAGACTCTACACCAGAGAGACAGACAGTCAGACAGACAGACTCTACACCAGAGAGACAGACCGACAGACAGACTCTACACCAGAGAGACAGACAGTCAGACAGACAGACTCTACACCAGAGAGACAGACAGTCAGACAGACAGACTCTACACCAGAGAGACCGACAGACAGACTCTACACCAGAGAGACAGACAGTCAGACAGACAGACTCTACACCAGAGAGACAGACCGACAGACAGACTCTACACCAGAGAGACAGACAGTCAGACAGACAGACTCTACACCAGAGAGACAGTCAGACAGACAGACTCTACACCAGAGAGACAGACAGTCAGACAGACAGACTCTACACCAGAGAGACAGACAGTCAGACAGACAGACTCTACACCAGAGAGACAGACTTTACCCTAGATCAACCCTCACCAGCTGGGCCTGACAGACTGATAGACAGATAGCCAGCAGCATACCACCCTGCATCCCACTGCTGGCTTGTCTCTGAAGTTAAGCAGGGTTGGTCCTGATCAGTCCCTGGATGGGAGACCAGATGCTGCTGGAAGTGGTGTTGGAGGGCCAGTAGGAGGCACTCTTTCCTCTAGTCTAAAAATATATCCCAGGGCAGTGATTGGGGACATTGCCCTGTGTAGGGTGCTAGGATGTTAAATGGATGTCCTGACTCTCTGTGGTCACTAAATAGCCCATGGCACTTATCGTAGGGTTGTTAACCCTGATTTCCTGGCTAAATTCCCAATCTGGCTCTCATACTGTCACCTAATCATCCCCAGCTTACAATTGTCTCATTCATCCCCCTTTCTCTCCTCTGAAACTATTCCCCAGGTTGTTGCTGTAAATGAGAATGTGTTTTCAGTCAACTTACCTGGTTAAATAAGGGGTAAATATTTTAATTTATTTAAAGACAGACTTTACTCCAGCTGGGCCTGGAGAAACTGACACGTGGAGGATTCAATACATTCAGATGGAGAACGAGAGAACAGAGAAGTAGGAGGTTTTTTTTCTCCTTTATTCATGAATAAAAACCTTAATGAATTAGCGAAGTGTCAGAAGCAGAAAAGCGGTCTAATCAACCATGTTTGTAAAAAAGCCAGGACCCATGGGACACCAAACACATCAACTGAATAAATATATACTGTCAGACTTCATCACTAGAGATGAAAATACAACTCCGCCCGTAGAGAAAATAACGAGACAGACAGACAGACAGACAGACAGACAGACAGACAGACAGACAGACAGACAGACAGACAGACAGACAGACAGACAGACAGACAGACAGACAGACAGACAGACAGACAGACAGACAGACAGACAGACAGACAGACAGACAGACAGACAGACAGACAGACAGACAGACAGACAGACAGACAGACAGACAGACAGACAGACAGACAGACAGACAGACAGACAGACAGACAGACAGACAGACAGACGACGATAGATAGATAGATAGATAGATAGATAGATAGATAGATAGATAGATAGATAGATAGATAGATAGATGTGCATGAAGCACGTAGCATGCAACTCCCTGGTGGAGTTCACTTCCACTGTTGTTACAGATTTCATCATTCTGTTGTTGCTGAAAAATGTACTGCTCTGCAGGAAATGCAGATTAGCGTCGTGATTTGCATAAATTCATTGAAAACCTCACACTAACACACGGTTATGTTAGAAGCATTGGACATTTCATGTAGTCTAATTTGGGCAAGCCAGTAGCCTAACCACCAATCAAACAACATCATGGACTAAACGTTCAAATCCTGTTGCTGCAGGATTCTTTTGCTGCGACAATACTGGTTCAAATTAAGATCCCGCACCTGTAGGCTGCATGCTGTATGAAAGACAGCATCGGGAAGTAGCTGTGACACTGATAATGTAAACATCTCTAAACCAATCAAAACTAAGTCAATTAAATACATCCTGCAGAGAGAGAGAGAGAGAGAGAGAGAGAGAGAGAGAGAGAGAGAGAGAGAGACACTGAGACTGAGACTGAGACTGAGAGAGAGAGGAGGGCAGGGAGAGAGAGAGAGAGAGAGAGAGAGAGAGAGAAAGGAGGGCAGGGAGAGAGAGAGACAGAGAGAGAGAGAGAGACAGAGAGAGAGACAGAGAGACAGAGAGAGAGAGAGGAGGGCAGGGAGAGAGAGAGAGAGAGAGAGAGAGAGACAGAGAGAGAGAGACAGAGAGAGAGAGACAGAGAGAGAGAGGAGGGCAGGGAGAGAGAGAGAGAGAGACAGAGAGAGAGAGCGTGCGAGTGTGTGTGTGTGTGTTCGTGCATGTCCGTGTGTGTGACAGACAGACTAGAGGCAGCTCTTGGAGGTCACTCCAAAGTCAGTTGATCCCCAGTGTTAATCAAATAAACACACACTCAGACTAGTCCACATCGACGGCCTCCATCTTGGTCATCGACACCTCCCTGTCTGTTTCTATAGAGTAGGGGTTCCCAACCTAGGGGCCACACCTCCCTATCTGTTTCTATAGAGTAGGGGTTCCCAACCTAGGGGCCACACCTCCCTATCTGTTTCTATAGAGTAGGGGTTCCCAACCTAGGGGCCACACCTCCCTGTCTGTTTCTATAGAGTAGAGGTTCCCAACCTAGGGGCCACGCCTCCCTCTGTTTCTATAGAGTAGGGGTTCCCAACCTAGGGGCCACGCCTCCCTATCTGTTTCTATAGAGTAGGGGTTCCCAACCTAGGGGCCACACCTCCCTGTCTGTTTCTATAGAGCATGAAAGATAGTAACCGTTAACATACAGGTGTGATCTGCGTCTGGCTATACGATAGTAACCGTCAAACAGATAGAGGAGGTAATACTGGTCCTGTTTCTCCAGATAGAGGAGGTAATACTGGTCCTGTTTCTCCAGATAGAGGAGGTAATACTGGTCCTGTTTCTCCAGATAGAGGAGGTAATACTGGTCCTGTTTCTCCAGATAGAGGAGGTAATACTGGTCCTGTTTCTCCAGATAGAGGAGGTAATACTGGTCCTGTTTCTCCAGATAGAGGAGGTAGTACTGGTCCTGTTTCTCCAGATAGAGGAGGTAATACTGGTCCTGTTTCTCCAGATAGAGGAGGTAATACTGGTCCTGTTTCTCCAGATAGAGGAGGTAATACTGGTCCTGTTTCTCCAGATAGAGGAGGTAATACTGGTCCTGTTTCTCCAGATAGAGGAGGTAATACTGGTCCTGTTTCTCCAGATAGAGGAGGTAATACTGGTCCTGTTTCTCCAGATAGAGGAGGTAATACTGGTCCTGTTTCTCCAGATAGAGGAGGTAATACTGGTCCTGTTTCTCCAGATAGAGGAGGTAATACTGGTCCTGTTTCTCCAGATAGAGGAGGTAATACTGGTCCTGTTTCTCCAGATAGAGGAGGTAATACTGGTCCTGTTTCTCCAGATAGAGGAGGTAATACTGGTCCTGTTTCTCCAGATAGAGGAGGTAATACTGGTCCTGTTTCTCCAGATAGAGGAGGTAATACTGGTCCTGTTTCTCCAGATAGAGGAGGTAATACTGGTCCTGTTTCTCCAGATAGAGGAGGTAATACTGGTCCTGTTTCTCCAGATAGAGGAGGTAATACTGGTCCTGTTTCTCCAGATAGAGGAGGTAATACTGGTCCTGTTTCTCCAGATAGAGGAGGTAATACTGGTCCTGTTTCTCCAGATAGAGGAGGTAATACTGGTCCTGTTTCTCCAGATAGAGGAGGTAATACTGGTCCTGTTTCTCCAGATAGAGGAGGTAATACTGGTCCTGTTTCTCCAGATAGAGGAGGTAATACTGGTCCTGTTTCTCCAGATAGAGGAGGTAATACTGGTCCTGTTTCTCCAGATAGAGGAGGTAATACTGGTCCTGTTTCTCCAGATAGAGGAGGTAATACTGGTCCTGTTTCTCCAGATAGAGGAGGTAATACTGGTCCTGTTTCTCCAGATAGAGGAGGTAATACTGGTCCTGTTTCTCCAGATAGAGGAGGTAATACTGGTCCTGTTTCTCCAGATAGAGGAGGTAATACTGGTCCTGTTTCTCCAGATAGAGGAGGTAATACTGGTCCTGTTTCTCCAGATAGAGGAGGTAATACTGGTCCTGTTTCTCCAGATAGAGGAGGTAATACTGGTCCTGTTTCTCCAGATAGAGGAGGTAATACTGGTCCTGTTTCTCCAGATAGAGGAGGTAATACTGGTCCTGTTTCTCCAGATAGAGGAGGTAATACTGGTCCTGTTTCTCCAGATAGAGGAGGTAATACTGGTCCTGTTTCTCCAGATAGAGGAGGTAATACTGGTCCTGTTTCTCCAGATAGAGGAGGTAATACTGGTCCTGTTTCTCCAGATAGAGGAGGTAATACTGGTCCTGTTTCTCCAGATAGAGGAGGTAATACTGGTCCTGTTTCTCCAGATAGAGGAGGTAATACTGGTCCTGTTTCTCCAGATAGAGGAGGTAATACTGGTCCTGTTTCTCCAGATAGAGGAGGTAATACTGGTCCTGTTTCTCCAGATAGAGGAGGTAATACTGGTCCTGTTTCTCCAGATAGAGGAGGTAATACTGGTCCTGTTTCTCCAGATAGAGGAGGTAATACTGGTCCTGTTTCTCCAGATAGAGGAGGTAATACTGGTCCTGTTTCTCCAGATAGAGGAGGTAATACTGGTCCTGTTTCTCCAGATAGAGGAGGTAATACTGGTCCTGTTTCTCCAGATAGAGGAGGTAATACTGGTCCTGTTTCTCCAGATAGAGGAGGTAATACTGGTCCTGTTTCTCCAGATAGAGGAGGTAATACTGGTCCTGTTTCTCCAGATAGAGGAGGTAATACTGGTCCTGTTTCTCCAGATAGAGGAGGTAATACTGGTCCTGTTTCTCCAGATAGAGGAGGTAATACTGGTCCTGTTTCTCCAGATAGAGGAGGTAATACTGGTCCTGTTTCTCCAGATAGAGGAGGTAATACTGGTCCTGTTTCTCCAGATAGAGGAGGTAGTACTGGTCCTGTTTCTCCAGATAGAGGAGGTAATACTGGTCCTGTTTCTCCAGATAGAGGAGGTAATACTGGTCCTGTTTCTCCAGATAGAGGAGGTAGTACTGGTCCTGTTTCTCCAGATAGAGGAGGTAATACTGGTCCTGTTTCTCCAGATAGAGGAGGTAATACTGGTCCTGTTTCTCCAGATAGAGGAGGGTAAGTACTGGTCCTGTTTCTCCAGATAGAGGAGGTAATACTGGTCCTGTTTCTCCAGATAGAGGAGGTAGATACTGGTCCTGTTTCTCCAGATAGAGGAGGTAATACTGGTCCTGTTTCTCCAGATAGAGGAGGTAGTACTGGTCCTGTTTCTCCAGATAGAGGAGGTAATACTGGTCCTGTTTCTCCAGATAGAGGAGGTAATACTGGTCCTGTTTCTCCAGATAGAGGAGGTAATACTGGTCCTGTTTCTCCAGATAGAGGAGGTAATACTGGTCCTGTTTCTCCAGATAGAGGAGGTAGTACTGGTCCTGTTTCTCCAGATAGAGGAGGTAATACTGGTCCTGTTTCTCCAGATAGAGGAGGTAATACTGGTCCTGTTTCTCCAGATAGAGGAGGTAATACTGGTCCTGTTTCTCCAGATAGAGGAGGTAATACTGGTCCTGTTTCTCCAGATAGAGGAGGTAATACTGGTCCTGTTTCTCCTAGATAGAGGAGGTAATACTGGTCCTGTTTCTCCAGATAGAGGAGGTAATACTGGTCCTGTTTCTCCAGATAGAGGAGGTAGTACTGGTCCTGTTTCTCCAGATAGAGGAGGTAATACTGGTCCTGTTTCTCCAGATAGAGGAGGTAATACTGGTCCTGTTTCTCCAGATAGAGGAGGTAGTACTGGTCCTGTTTCTCCAGATAGAGGAGGTAATACTGGTCCTGTTTCTCCAGATAGAGGAGGTAATACTGGTCCTGTTTCTCCAGATAGAGGAGGTAATACTGGTCCTGTTTCTCCAGATAGAGGAGGTAATACTGGTCCTGTTTCTCCAGATAGAGGAGGTAATACTGGTCCTGTTTCTCCAGATAGAGGAGGTAGTACTGGTCCTGTTTCTCCAGATAGAGGAGGTAATACTGGTCCTGTTTCTCCAGATAGAGGAGGTAATACTGGTCCTGTTTCTCCAGATAGAGGAGGTAATACTGGTCCTGTTTCTCCAGATAGAGGAGGTAATACTGGTCCTGTTTCTCCAGATAGAGGAGGTAATACTGGTCCTGTTTCTCCAGATAGAGGAGGTAATACTGGTCCTGTTTCTCTAGATAGAGGAGGTAATACTGGTCCTGTTTCTCCAGATAGAGGAGGTAGTACTGGTCCTGTTTCTCCAGATAGAGGAGGTAATACTGGTCCTGTTTCTCCAGATAGAGGAGGTAATACTGGTCCTGTTTCTCCAGATAGAGGAGGTAATACTGGTCCTGTTTCTCCAGATAGAGGAGGTAATACTGGTCCTGTTTCTCCAGATAGAGGAGGTAATACTGGTCCTGTTTCTCCAGATAGAGGAGGTAATACTGGTCCTGTTTCTCCAGATAGAGGAGGTAATACTGGTCCTGTTTCTCCAGATAGAGGAGGTAATACTGGTCCTGTTTCTCCAGATAGAGGAGGTAATACTGGTCCTGTTTCTCCAGATAGAGGAGGTAATACTGGTCCTGTTTCTCCAGATAGAGGAGGTAATACTGGTCCTGTTTCTCCAGATAGAGGAGGTAATACTGGTCCTGTTTCTCCAGATAGAGGAGGTAATACTGGTCCTGTTTCTCCAGATAGAGGAGGTAATACTGGTCCTGTTTCTCCAGATAGAGGAGGTAATACTGGTCCTGTTTCTCCAGATAGAGGAGGTAATACTGGTCCTGTTTCTCCAGATAGAGGAGGTAATACTGGTCCTGTTTCTCCAGATAGAGGAGGTAATACTGGTCCTGTTTCTCCAGATAGAGGAGGTAATACTGGTCCTGTTTCTAACCAAGACTCCTCCTCGTAGGCCCGACTTCCTCCCTCAAATAACCTTTCCTCCTCCCGTAGCCACCGGCTGCAAGTGGGGTATTCATCTCCAATAATGGCTTTACACTCAGAATTAATCTAATAATGCTCTGGTTATTGTATACAAATACAAATTGGCTATTTGGCTCTAACAGTAAGGACGTCTCTCTGTATTTCCCATCTCTGGGAAAATAAATATGGAAATTGATTCTGTTTTTCAAGTGCTTTGAACTTCAAAGGACACAACCCCCATAGCGATACCCTTTCTAACGGCCCCCTCTAACTGCCATCTCTAACTGCCCCCTCTAACTGCCATCTCTAACTGCCCCCTCTAACTGCCCCCTCTAGCTGCCCCCTCTAGCTGCCCCCTCTAACTGCCCCCTCTAACTGCCCCCTCTAACTGCCCCCTCTAACTGCCATCTCTAGCTGCCCCCTCTAACTGCCCTCTAACTGCGATCTCTAACTGCCCCCTCTAACTGCCATCTCTAACTGCCATCTCTAACTGCCCCCTCTAACTGCCCCCTCTAACTGCCCCCTCTAACTGCCCCCTCTAACTGCCATCTCTAACTGCCATCTCTAACTGCCCCCTCTAACTGCCCCCTCTAACTGCACTACAACAATTCACTATTTCCTGTTAGTAAACTGAAGCTATACATCATGGTTAGTCACACTATAGTGTAGTAGCAGAGGAGAGAAGGATGGGATCTGCTCAGAATCTCCCCATCTTCTCACCATCGTGTGTGTGAGAAAGAGAGAGAGAGAGAAAAAAGAAATAGAGAAGAGAGAGAGAGAGAGAAGAGAGGAGAGAAGAGAGAGAAGAAAGAGAGGAGAGAAGAGAGAGAAGAGAGAGAAAGAGAGAGCGAGAGAGAGAAGAGAGAGAGAGAACAAGAAAGAGAGAGAAGAAAACTGGTTCTCTCCCAACTGTTATTGTCACTGGGAGATATTTGCTATGTGTGATACTGTTTATAGTATTCCTGGAGCCCAGGCCCAACTTGAAAAAATTAGAAGCATCACAAAAATTCAAACACTCTTCTGAATGCTGATGGAAAAGGAGAGGTACTGACTGCTAGAGCTAAAATGTGTAATCTCTGCAAATCAGGCCAGCGACTATGTAATCTCTGCAGGAGTCAGGACAGCGACTATGTAATCTCTGGAAGAGTCAGGACAGCGACTATGTAATCTCTGCAGGTGTCAGGACAGCGACTATGTAATCTCTGCAGGAGTCAGGACAGAGACTATGTAATCTCTGCAGGAGTCAGGACAGAGACTATGTAATCTCTGCAGGAGTCAGGACAGCGACTATGTATTCTCTGGAAGAGTCAGGATAGAGACTATGTAATCTCTGCAGGAGTCAGGACAGCGACTACGTAATCTCTGCAGGAGTCAGGACAGCGACTATGTAATCTCTGCAGGAGTCAGGACAGCGACTATGTGATCTCTGCAGGAGTCAGGACAGCGACTATGTAATCTCTGGAAGAGTCAGGACAGCGACGATGTAATCTCTGCAGGAGTCAGGACAGAGACTATGTAATCTCTGCAGGAGTCAGGACAGAGACTATGTAATCTCTGCAGGAGTCAGGACAGTGACTACGTAATCTCTGCAGGAGTCAGGACAGCGACTATGTAATCTCTGCAGGAGTCAGGACAGCGACTATGTGATCTCTGCAGGAGTCAGGACAGCGACGATGTAATCTCTGCAGGAGTCAGGACAGCGACTATGTAATCTCTGGAAGAGTCAGGACAGCGACGATGTAATCTCTGCAGGAGTCAGGACAGAGACTATGTAATCTCTGCAGGAGTCAGGACAGAGACTATGTAATCTCTGCAGGAGTCAGGACAGAGACTATGTAATCTCTGGAAGAGTCAGGACAGAGACTATGTAATCTCTGCAGGAGTCAGGACAGCAAACTGGCTCAAATGAAGATCCTCCATCTGTTTACAGGGAATAAAGTGTGATTTGGGACACGACCCCTCTCTGCAGCAGTACAGGGCAGGATGCAGTTTATCAGTCCCTCTCTGCAGCAGTACAGGGCAGGATGCAGTTTATCAGTCCCTCTCTGCAGCAGTACAGGACAGGATGCAGTTTATCAGTCCCTCTCTGCAGCAGTACAGGACAGGATGCAGTTTATCAGTCCCTCTCTGCAGCAGTACAGGACAGGATACAGCTTATCGCTTAGAATAAAAGGGAAATATGATCACAAATGATAAATCACCTGGAAGTCTTTATTTAAAGGCCCATTGGACTCAAAATGTAGTTGTTCCTGTGTTTTATATCATATTGTACAACAGCGGATGAAACTAACACCGTAAAAGTGTGAAGAATGTAACAGTGTTATTTCCTGATAGTTGCAGGTTGAAAATATAATCTACTCTGGACCTTCTAAATCAGCAGGTTGACATGGGTGGAGTTTTGGCTTTCCCTGGTGACATCAGGCGGTAAATTGGTTATTAAACCAATAACAAAGAGAGTTCCAAACCTCTCTGCCAATAACAGATAGTTTTCAGTTATCTCCTCCCCACTCCCAGACAGTCCTAGCTAAAAAAATTAGCTTGAGAAATAGTTTTTTGCTAAAAAGATTTTTTGATAATTGTAATGGAAATATATTACAGTAATCATTTACATTTTAGTCATTTAGCAGACACTCTTATCCAGAGCGACTTACAGTAGTGAATGCATACATTTCATACATTTTTTTCTCCGTACTGGTCCCCTGTGGGAATCGAACCCACAACCCTGGCGTTGCAAACACCATGCTCTACCAACTGAGCTACACGGGACCATAATCAACTACTTAACTGTTACCCAGAAATATGATATTGATATAAAAATGGCTGCATTGGGCCTTTAAACAAAATGCAATGACATTTCATTACAGCGGCTTGGTTATTCCCATTAGCTGGGTGTTTCTTTGTGTGGTCTCCTGTATCCTGTCTAACCATGTAGACAGAGCAGCTGGTCCTACTGTATCCTGTCTAACCATGTGGACAGAGCAGCTGGTCCTACTGTATCCTGTCTAACCATGTGGACAGAGCAGCTGGTCCTACTGTATCCTGTCTAACCATGTAGACAGAGCAGCTGGTCCTACTGTATCCTGTCTAACCATGTAGACAGAGCAGCTGGTCCTACTGTATCCTGTCTAACCATGTGGACAGAGCAGCTGGTCCTACTGTATCCTGTCTAACCATGTAGACAGAGCAGCTGGTCCTACTGTATCCTGTCTAACCATGTAGACAGAGCAGCTGGTCCTACTGTATCCTGTCTAACCATGTGGACAGAGCAGCTGGTCCTACTGTTTCCTGTCTAACCATGTGGACAGAGCAGCCAGTCTTCTGTATCCTGTCTAACCATGTGGACAGAGCAGCTGGTCCTACTGTATCCTGTCTAACCATGTAGACAGAGCAGCTGGTCCTACTGTATCCTGTCTAACCATGTAGACAGAGCAGCTGGTCCTACTGTATCCTGTCTAACCATGTAGACAGAGCAGCTGGTCCTACTGTATCCTGTCTAACCATGTAGACAGAGCAGCTGGTCCTACTGTATCCTGTCTAACCATGTAGACAGAGCAGCTGGTCCTACTGTATCCTGTCTAACCATGTGGACAGAGCAGCTGGTCCTACTGTATCCTGTCTAACCATGTAGACAGAGCAGCTGGTCCTACTGTATCCTGTCTAACCATGTAGACAGAGCAGCTGGTCCTACTGTATCCTGTCTAACCATGTAGACAGAGCAGCTGGTCCTACTGTATCCTGTCTAACCATGTAGACAGAGCAGCTGGTCCTACTGTATCCTGTCTAACCATGTGGACAGAGCAGCTGGTCCTACTGTATCCTGTCTAACCATGTAGACAGAGCAGCCTGTAGACAGAGCAGCTGGTCCTACTGTATCCTGTCTAACCATGTGGACAGAGCAGCTGGTCCTACTGTTTCCTGTCTAACCATGTGGACAGAGCAGCTGGTCTACTGTATCCTGTCTAACCATGTAGACAGAGCAGCTGGTCCTACTGTATCCTGTCTAACCATGTGGACAGAGCAGCCGGTCCTACTGTATCCTGTCTAACCATGTGGACAGAGCAGCTGGTCCTACTGTATCCTGTCTAACCATGTGGACAGAGCAGCCGGTCCTACTGTATCCTGTCTAACCATGTGGACAGAGCAGCTGGTCCTACTGTATCCTGTCTAACCATGTGGACAGAGCAGCTGTCTAGGCAAGCCACCAGTGATCCTGAAGTGTTTATAACAGGCCTGTAAGCTGTCTGCTGGTTGAATCATATAACAGTCAGGGACTAACACCATCTGACTTGAGCTGTCTCTCTCTCTCTCCCTCTGTCCAACTTATCTTCCCTCTCTCTCTCCTCCTGCCCTCTATCTCCCTCTGTCCAACTTCTCTTCCCTCTCTCCCTCCTCCTGCCCTCTCTCTCTCCTCCTGCCCTCTCTCTCCTCCTGCCCTCTCTCTCTCCTCCTGCCCTCTATCTCCCTCTGTCCAACTTCTCTTCCCTCTCTCCCTCCTCCTGCCCTCTCTCTCTCCTCCTGCCTTCTCTCTCCTCCTGCCCTCTCTCTCCTCCTGCCTTCCCTCTCTCTCTCCTCCTGCCCCCTCTCTCCTCCTGCCCTCTCTCTCCCTCTGTCCAACTTTTCTGCCCTCTCTCTCTCCTCCTGCCCTCTCTCTCCTCCTGCCTTCTCTCTCCCTCTGTCCAACTTTTCTTCCCTCTCTCTCTCCTCCTGCCCTCTCTCTCCCTCTGTCCAACTTTTCTTCTCTCTCTCTCCTCCTGCCCTCTCTCTCCTCCTGCCCTCTCTCTCCCTCTGTCCAACTTTTCTTCCCTCTCTCTCTCCTCCTGCCCCCTCTCTCCTTCTGCCCTCTCTCTCTCCTCCTGCCCTCTCTCTCCTCCTGCCTTCTCTCTCCTCCTGCCCTCTCTCTCTCCTCCTGCCCTCTCTCTCTCCTCCTGCCCTCTCTCTCCTCCTGCCTTCTCTCTCCTCCTGCCCTCTCTCTCTCCTCCTGCCCCCTCTCTCCTCCTGCCCTCTCTCTCCCTCTGTCCAACTTCTCTTCCCTCTCTCTCTCCCCCTGCCCTCTCTCTCCCTCTCTACCCCCCCTCTTCCTCTCTCTCCCCCTGCCCTCTCTCTCCCCCTCTACCCCCCCTCTTCCTCTCTTCCCCTGCCCTCTCTCTCTCCCCCTGCCCTCTCTCTCCCTCTACCCCCCCTCTTCCTCTCTCCCCCTGCCCTCTCCCTCCCTCTCTACCCCCCTCTTCCTCTCTCTCCCCCTGCCCTCTCTCTCCCCCTCTACCCCCCCTCTTCCCCTGCCCTCTCTCTCTCCCCCTGCCCTCTCTCTCCCTCTACCCCCCCTCTTCCTCTCTCTTCCCCTGCCCTCTCCCTCCCTCTCTACCCCCCTCTTCCTCTCTCTCCCCCTGCCCTCTCTCTCCCTCTCTACCCCCCTCTTCCTCTCTCTCCCCCTGCCCTCTCTCTCCCTCTCTACCCCCTCTTCATCTCTCTCCCCCTGCCCTCTCTCTCCCTCTCTACCCCCCCTCTTCCTCTCTCTCCCCCTGCCCTCTCTCTCCCTCTCTACCCCCCTCTTCCTCTCTCTCCCCCTGCTCTCTCTCTCCCTCTCTACCCCCCCCTCTTCCTCTCTCTCCCCCTGCCCTCTCTCTCCTCTCTCTCTCCCTAACTCTGCAACCTGCCAGGTCGTTTCATAACAAGTAGTCCTTCCTGCTGAGTTAATTCATGTAGGAGGTGACAATCCTTCGGACACACACACACACACACACACACACACACACACACACACACACACACACACACACACACACACACACACACACACACACACACACACACACACACACACACACACACACACACACACACACACACACACACACACACACACACCCTATAGGAGGAGTGTTGATCTTATATGGACAGAGTGGACCTGATCCTAGATCTGCACTCCTACTCTGAGACACTTTATAAATATGGGCAGATCTCTGTAACGATGTCTAATTTTAAACCGATATTAGGTGAAGATTTTAGCCAGCTTTTCCTGTTCTTCCTCGTCACAGAACAGCGGGTCGGTCCTCTTAATAATCATGTTGAATTACGTCAGAATGAGGAAGTTAAGCTTCAAGCTACAACTCCTCGGTCCAGTTCAACAAACATTCATTTCAGCTAAGGCCCGACTTCACACCCATCCGTGGGAAAGAAAAAAAAGACAGCTGTTAATTATGATTGAGCTTTCCTCATAGAAGAAACTCCTCTCAATAAGACAAGCCTTTATAAAAACAGGTTAAATACGTTAATTAAAATACATTAAACACCTCTAAAGTAGTCTGATATTCCCTCAACTTCAAGTATTCATGTTATATTTACATTCAAATCAAACTTTATTAGTCACGTACGCCGAATACAACAGGTGTAGTAGACCTTACCGTGAAATACTTACTGACAAGCCCCTTAACCAACAATGCAGTTTTAAGAAAATATTTACTAAAATAAACTAAAGTAAAAAATAATAAAAACACAATAACGAGGCTATATACAGGGGGGTACCGGTACCGAGTCAATGCACTGTGGTACTGGTTAGTGGAGGTAATTTGTAGGTAGGTGTCACGCCCTGGCCATAGAGAGGGTTTTATTCTCCATTTTGGTTAGGTCAGGGTGTGACTAGGGTGGGCATTCTATGTCCTTTTTTCTATGTTTTGTGTATTTCTTTGTTTTGGCCGGGTATGGTTCTCAATCAGGGACAGCTGTATATCGTTGTCTCTGATTGGGAGCCATACTTAGGCAGCCTGTTTTTCCTTTGGGTTTTGTGGCTGGTTACTTTCTGTTTAGTTCATGTTCCTGACAGAACTGTTTAGCTGTCGTTCGACGGCCGTTACAGTAGGGGTAAAGTGACTATGCATAGATAATAACAGCATGTAATCTAGTGCCTATATGAATTCTAGTGGAACTTAAAATATACACAATATACACACAGTGGTTTAGTTATTAAATCCTTGATAGAGAAAAGATGATATCTACTGGTGTAATAAACTACTGAACAGAAAATAATGAAATTCGATTTAGATTTTTTTAATGAGAAAATGTTGGAAAATGCATGCAGAGTAACACCTCAAGTAGACAGGAGATAAGGAGAGGAGATAAGGAGAGGAGCAGAGGAAAGGACAAGGGTAGGAGATAAGGAGAGGAGCAGAGGAAAGGACAAGGGTAGGAGATTAGGAGAGGAGCAGAGGAAAGGACAAGGGTAGGAGATAAGGAGAGGAGCAGACGAAAGGAGTCACGAGAGGCAGACAGCAGCTTCCCCAGCTCCAGCAGGCTCTAGAAGATGCCAGGCTCTCAGCCAGCCAGTGTTTTTCTGGGGCAAACCTCAGGGGAGTGGAGAGAAACTGTAACCAGTTAGAGAGGAGTGAAGTAGAGCAGCTTCACACATAATGTATCTGTCTGTCTCTTCTCTTCATCACTCTACACCTCCCCCTGTATCTGTCTCTTATCATCACTCTACACCTCCCCCTATATCTGTCTCTTATCATCACTCTACACCTCCCCCTGTATCTGTCTCTTATCATCACTCTACACCTCCCCCTGTATCTGTCTGTCTCTTCTCATCATCACTCTACACCTCCCCCTGTATCTGTCTCTTATCATCACTCTACACCTCCCCCTGTATCTGTCTGTCTCTTCTCATCATCACTCTACACCTCCCCCTGTATCTGTCTCTTATCATCACTCTACACCTCCCCCTGTATCTGTCTGTCTCTTCTCATCATCACTCTACACCTCCCCCTGTATCTGTCTCTTATCATCACTCTACACCTCCCCCTGAATCTGTCTCTTATCATCACTCTACACCTCCCCCTGTATCTGTCTCTTATCATCACTCTACACCTCCCCCTGTATCTGTCTCTTATCATCACTCTACACCTCCCCCTGTATCTGTCTGTCTCATCATCACTCTACACCTCCCCCTGTATCTGTCTGTCTCTTCTCATCATCACTCTACACCTCCCCCTGTATCTGTCTGTCTCATCATCACTCTACACCTCCCCCTGTATCTGTCTGTCTCTTCTCATCATCACTCTACACCTCCCCCTGAATCTGTCTCTTCTCATCATCACTCTACACCTCCCCCTGTATCTGTCTGTCTCATCATCACTCTACACCTCCCCCTGTATCTGTCTGTCTCATCATCACTCTACACCTCCCCCTGTATCTGTCTGTCTCTTCTCATCATCACTCTACACCTCCCCCTGTATCTCTCTGTCTCTTCCCATCATCACTCTACACCTCCCCCTGAATCTGTCTGTCTCTTCTCATCATCACTCTACACCTCCCCCTGAATCTGTCTGTCTCTTCCCATCATCACTCTACACCTCCCCCTGAATCTGTCTGTCTCTTCCCATCATCACTCTACACCTCCCCCTGAATCTGTCTGTCTCATCATCACTCTACACCTCCCCCTGTATCTGTCTGTCTCATCATCACTCTACACCTCCCCCTGTATCTGTCTGTCTCATCATCACTCTACACCTCCCCCTGTATCTGTCTGTCTCTTCCCATCATCACTCTACACCTCCCCCTGAATCTGTCTGTCTCTTCTCATCATCACTCTACACCTCCCCCTGTATCTGTCTGTCTCTTCATCACTCTACACCTCCCCCTGTACCTGTCTGTCTCTTCTCATCATCACTCTACACCTCCCCCTGAATCTGTCTGTCTCTTCCCATCATCACTCTACACCTCCCCCTGTATCTGTCTGTCTCTTCCCATCATCACTCTACTCCTCCCCCTGTATCTGTCTGTCTCATCATCACTCTACACCTCCCCCTGTATCTGTCTGTCTCTTCATCACTCTACACCTCCCCCTGTACCTGTCTGTCTCTTCTCATCATCACTCTACACCTCCCCCTGTATCTGTCTGTCTCTTCTCATCATCACTCTACTCCTCCCCCTGTATCTGTCTGTCTCATCATCACTCTACACCTCCCCCTGTATCTGTCTGTCTCTTCATCACTCTACACCTCCCCCTGAATCTGTCTGTCTCATCATCACTCTACACCTCCCCCTGTATCTGTCTGTCTCTTCTCATCATCACTTTACACCTCCCCCTGTATCTGTCTATCTCATCATCACTCTACACCTCCCCCTGAATCTGTCTGTCTCTTCCCATCATCACTCTACACCTCCCCCTGTATCTGTCTGTATCTTCATCACTCTACACCTCCCCCTGTATCTGTCTGTCTCTTCTCATCATCACTCTACACCTCCCCCTGAATCTGTCTGTCTCTTCATCACTCTACACCTCCCCCTGTATCTGTCTGTCTCATCATCACTCTACACCTCCCCCTGTATCTGTCTATCTCATCATCACTCTACACCTCCCCCTGAATCTGTCTGTCTCTTCCCATCATCACTCTACACCTCCCCCTGTATCTGTCTGTCTCTTCTCATCATCACTCTACACCTCCCCCTGAATCTGTCTGTCTCTTCCCATCATCACTCTACACCTCCCCCTGTATCTGTCTCTCTTCTCATCATCACTCTACACCTCCCCCTGAATCTGTCTGTCTCTTCATCACTC
The DNA here is from genome assembly GCF_965601325.2 of Salmo salar. NCBI lineage: Eukaryota > Metazoa > Chordata > Actinopteri > Salmoniformes > Salmonidae > Salmo > Salmo salar. The sequence continues at coordinate 4,182,787 of NC_138293.1, read as the reverse complement.
TACACCTCCCCCTGTATCTGTCTGTCTCATCACTCTACACCTCCCCCTGTATCTGTCTGTCTCTTCCCATCATCACTCTACACCTCCCCCTGAATCTGTCTGTCTCTTCTCATCATCACTCTACACCTCCCCCTGTATCTGTCTGTCTCTTCCCATCATCACTCTACACCTCCCCCTGTATCTGTCTGTCTCTTCATCACTCTACACCTCCCCCTTTATCTGTCTGTCTCTTCTCATCATCACTCTACACCTCCCCCTGAATCTGTCTGTCTCTTCCCATCATCACTCTACACCTCCCCCTGAATCTGTCTGTCTCTTCCCATCATCACTCTACACCTCCCCCTGAATCTGTCTGTCTCTTCCCATCATCACTCTACACCTCCCCCTGAATCTGTCTGTCTCTTCCCATCATCACTCTACACCTCCCCCTGTATCTGTCTGTCTCTTCTCATCATCACTCTACACCTCCCCCTGAATCTGTCTGTCTCTTCCCATCATCACTCTACACCTCCCCCTGTATCTGTCTGTCTCTTCATCACTCTACACCTCCCCCTGTATCTGTCTGTCTCATCATCACTCTACACCTCCCCCTGTATCTGTCTGTCTCTTCTCATCATCACTCTACACCTCCCCCTGTACCTGTCTGTCTCATCATCACTCTACACCTCCCCCAGTATCTGTCTGTCTCATCATCACTCTACACCTCCCCCTGAATCTGTCTGTCTCATCATCACTCTACACCTCCCCCTGTATCTGTCTGTCTCTTCTCATCATCACTCTACACCTCCCCCGTACCTGTCTGTCTCATCATCACTCTACACCTCCCCCTGTATCTGTCTGTCTCTTCCCATCATCACTCTACACCTCCCCCTGTATCTGTCTGTATCTTCATCACTCTACACCTCCCCCTGTATATGTCTGTCTCTTCTCATCATCACTCTACACCTCCCCCTGAATCTGTCTGTCTCTTCATCACTCTACACCTCCCCCTGTATCTGTCTGTCTCATCATCACTCTACACCTCCCCCTGTATCTGTCTATCTCATCATCACTCTACACCTCCCCCTGAATCTGTCTGTCTCTTCCCATCATCACTCTACACCTCCCCCTGTATCTGTCTGTCTCTTCTCATCATCACTCTACACCTCCCCCTGAATCTGTCTGTCTCTTCCCATCATCACTCTACACCTCCCCCTGTATCTGTCTGTATCTTCATCACTCTACACCTCCCCCTGTATCTGTCTGTCTCTTCTCATCATCACTCTACACCTCCCCCTGAATCTGTCTGTCTCTTCATCACTCTACACCTCCCCCTGTATCTGTCTGTCTCATCATCACTCTACACCTCCCCCTGTATCTGTCTCTCATCATCACTCTACACCTCCCCCTGAATCTGTCTGTCTCTTCCCATCATCACTCTACACCTCCCCCTGTATCTGTCTGTCTCTTCTCATCATCACTCTACACCTCCCCCTGAATCTGTCTGTCTCTTCCCATCATCACTCTACACCTCCCCCTGTATCTGTCTCTCTTCTCATCATCACTCTACACCTCCCCCTGAATCTGTCTGTCTCTTCATCACTCTACACCTCCCCCTGTATCTGTCTGTCTCATCACTCTACACCTCCCCCTGTATCTGTCTGTCTCTTCCCATCATCACTCTACACCTCCCCCTGAATCTGTCTGTCTCTTCCCATCATCACTCTACACCTCCCCCTGAATCTGTCTGTCTCTTCTCATCATCACTCTACACCTCCCCCTGTATCTGTCTGTCTCTTCCCATCATCACTCTACACCTCCCCCTGTATCTGTCTGTCTCTTCCCATCATCACTCTACACCTCCCCCTGAATCTGTCTGTCTCTTCTCATCATCACTCTACACCTCCCCCTGAATCTGTCTGTCTCTTCTCTTCATCACTCTACACCTCCCCCTGTATCTGTCTGTCTCTTCATCACTCTACACCTCCCCCTTTATCTGTCTGTCTCTTCTCATCATCACTCTACACCTCCCCCTGTATCTGTCTGTCTCTTCCCATCATCACTCTACACCTCCCCCTGAATCTGTCTGTCTCTTCCCATCATCACTCTACACCTCCCCCTGAATCTGTCTGTCTCTTCCCATCATCACTCTACACCTCCCCCTGAATCTGTCTGTCTCTTCATCACTCTACACCTCCCCCTGTACCTGTCTGTCTCTTCTCATCATCACTCTACACCTCCCCCTGAATCTGTCTGTCTCTTCCCATCATCACTCTACACCTCCCCCTGTATCTGTCTCTTATCATCACTCTACACCTCCCCCTGTATCTGTCTGTCTCTTCCCATCATCACTCTACACCTCCCCCTGAATCTGTCTGTCTCTTCTCATCATCACTCTACACCTCCCCCTGTATCTGTCTGTCTCTTCTCTTCATCACTCTACACCTCCCCCTGTATCTGTCTGTCTCTTCATCACTCTACACCTCCCCCTTTATCTGTCTGTCTCTTCTCATCATCACTCTACACCTCCCCCTGAATCTGTCTGTCTCTTCCCATCATCACTCTACACCTCCCCCTGAATCTGTCTGTCTCTTCCCATCATCACTCTACACCTCCCCCTGAATCTGTCTGTCTCTTCTCATCATCACTCTACACCTCCCCCTGTATCTGTCTGTCTCTTCCCATCACCTCTACACCTCCCCCTGTATCTGTCTGTCTCTTCTCATCATCACTCTACACCTCCCCCTGAATCTGTCTGTCTCTTCCCATCATCACTCTACACCTCCCCCTGTATCTGTCTGTCTCTTCATCACTCTACACCTCCCCCTGTATCTGTCTGTCTCATCATCACTCTACACCTCCCCCTGTATCTGTCTGTCTCTTCTCATCATCAGTCTACACCTCCACCTGTACCTGTCTGTCTCATCATCACTCTACACCTCCCCCTGTATCTGTCTGTCTCATCAACACTCTACACCTCCCCCTGAATCTGTCTGTCTCATCATCACTCTACACCTCCCCCTGTATCTGTCTGTCTCTTCTCATCATCACTCTACACCTCCCCCGTACCTGTCTGTCTCATCATCACTCTACACCTCCCCCTGTATCTGTCTGTCTCATCATCACTCTACACCTCCCCCTGAATCTGTCTGTCTCTTCCCATCATCACTCTACACCTCCCCCTGTATCTGTCTGTCTCTTCATCACTCTACACCTCCCCCTGTATCTGTCTGTCTCTTCTCATCATCACTCTACACCTCCCCCTGAATCTGTCTGTCTCGTCTCATCATCACTCTACACCTCCCCCTGTACCTGTCTGTCTCTTCTCATCATCACTCTACACCTCCCCCTGAATCTGTCTGTCTCGTCTCATCATCACTCTACACCTCCCCCTGTACCTGTCTGTCTCGTCTCATCATCACTCTACACCTCCCCCTGTATCCGTCTGTCTCTTCCCATCATCACTCTACACCTCCCCCTGTATCTGTCTGTCTCTTCTCATCATCACTCTACACCTCCCCCTGAATCTGTCTGTCTCTTCTCATCATCACTCTACACCTCCCCCTGTACCTGTCTGTCTCTTCTCATCATCACTCTACACCTCCCCCTGTATCTGTCTGTCTCATCATCACTCTACACCTCCCCCTGTATCTGTCTGTCTCTTCTCATCATCACTCTACACCTCCCCCTGAATCTGTCTGTCTCATCATCACTCTACACCTCCCCCTGAATCTGTCTGTCTCTTCCCATCATCACTCTACACCTCCCCCTGTATCTGTCTGTCTCTTCATCACTCTACACCTCCCCCTGTATCTGTCTGTCTCTTCCCATCATCACTCTACACCTCCCCCTGTATCTGTCTGTCTCATCATCACTCTACACCTCCCCCTGTACCTGTCTTTCTCTTCCCATCATCACTCTACACCTCCCCCTGCATCTGTCTGTCTCTTCCCATCATCACTCTACACCTCCCCCTGTATCTGTCTGTCTCTTCCCATCATCACTCTACACCTCCCCCTGAATCTGTCTGTCTCTTCATCACTCTACACCTCCCCCTGTATCTGTCTGTCTCTTCATCACTCTACACCTCCCCCTGTATCTGTCTGTCTCTTCATCACTCTACACCTCCCCCTGTATCTGTCTGTCTCTTCCCATCATCACTCTACACCTCCCCCTGAATCTGTCTGTCTCTTCTCATCATCACTCTACACCTCCCCCGTATCTCTCTGTCTCTTCCCATCATCACTCTACACCTCCCCCTGTATCTGTCTCTCTTCTCATCATCACTCTACACCTCCCCCTGAATCTGTCTGTCTCTTCATCACTCTACACCTCCCCCTGAATCTGTCTCATCATCACTCTACACCTCCCCCTGTATCTGTCTGTCTCTTCATCACTCTACACCTCCCCCTGAATCTGTCTCATCATCACTCTACACCTCCCCCTGTATCTGTCTGTCTCTTCATCACTCTACACCTCCCCCTGTATCTGTCTGTCTCTTCATCACTCTACACCTCCCCCTGAATCTGTCTCATCATCACTCTACACCTCCCCCTGAATCTCTGTTTCTCTTCACCTCCCTTCTCATATCTCTCTTTCTATCCAGGGTCGTGTTTTATAGGGCACAACGCAGCAAAACATTTTGGACAACAAGCGTTCTCAGGAAATGGAAGACATACAAGACCACTGATAATCTCCCTCGATCTGGGGCTCCACGCAAGATCTCACCCCGTGGGGTCAAAATGATCACAAGAACGGTGAGCAAAAATCCCAGAAGCACACGGGGGGACCTAGTAAATGACCTGCAGAGAGCTGGGACCAAAGTAACAAAGCCTACCATCAGTAACACACTACACCGCCAGGGACTCAAATCCTGCAGTGACAGACATGTCCCCCTGCTTAAGCCAGTACATGTTCAGGCCCGTCTGAAGTTTGCTAGAGAGCATTTGGATGATCCAGAAGAGGATTGGGAGAATGTCATATGGTCAGATGAAACCAAAATATAACTTTTTGGTAAAAACTCAACTCGTCGTGTTTGGAGGACAAAGGATGCCGAGTTGCATCCAAAGAACACGATACCTACTGTGAAGCATGGGGGTGGAAACATCATGCTTTGGGGATATTTTTCTGCAAAGGGACCAGGACGACTGATCCGTGTAAAGGAAAGAATGAATGGGGCCATGTATCGTGAGATTTTGAGTGAAAACCTCCTTCCATCAGCAAGGGCATTGAAGATGAAACGTGGCTGGGTCTTTCAGCATGACAATGATCCCAAACACACCGCCCGGGCAACGAAGGAGTGGCTTCGTAAGAAGCATTTCAAGGTCCTGGAGTGGCCTAGCCAGTCTCCAGATCTCAACCCCATAGAAAATCTTTGGAGGGAGTTGAAAGTCCATGTTGCCCAGCGACAGCCCCAAAACATCACTGCTCTAGAGGAGATCTGCATGGAGGAATGGGCCAAAATACCAGCAACAGTGTGTGAAAACCTTGTGAAGACTTACAGAAAACGTTTGACCTGTGTCATTGCCAACAAAGGGTATATAACAAAGTATTGAGATAGGCTTTTGTTATTGACCAAATACTTATTTTCCACCATAATTTGCTAATAAATTAATTAAAAATCATACAATGTGATTTTCTGGATTTTTTTTCTCATTTTGTCTGTCATAGTTGACGTGTACCTATGATGAAAATTACAGGCCTCTCTCATCTTTTTAAGTGGAAGAACTTGCACAATTGGTGGCTGACTAAATACTTTTTTGCCCCACTGTATATATGCATATCCTGGCTTCTGGGCCTGAGTAACAGGCAGTTTACTTTGGGCATGTCAGTCAGGCGGATATTCTGAAAAAAGGACCCTAGCCCTAGCATGTCTTAAAGTAATGATGGACTGTCATTTCTCTTTGCTTATTTGAGCTGTTCTTGCCATAATATGGACTTGGTCTTTTACCAAATAGGGCTATCTTCTGTATACCACCCTTACCTTGTCACAACACAACTGATTGGCTCAAACGCATTAACCTCTCTAGGGTAGGGGGCAGTATTTTCACGGCCGGATGAAAAACGTACCCAAATTAACCTCTATGGGCTATGTGGGACGCAAGCGTCCCACCCCTGGTACACCCTATCAACAACAGGTGAAATATCAAGAGCGCCAAATTTGAAAACAATTAAATGTCATAATTCAAATTTCTCAAACATACAACTATCTTACACCCTTTGAAAGATAAACATCTCCTTAATCTAACCACGTTGTCCGATTTCAAAAAGGCTTTACGGCGAAAGCCGTGTTAGGAGAGTACATTGACAATAGCTGTGTGTAATGTTTTGTCAATTCAAAGACAGGCGTCACCAAAAGCAGAAAACCAGCTAAAATTATGCACTAACCTTTGACAATCTCCATCAGATGACACTCCTAGGACATTATGTTAGACAATACATGCATTTTTTGTTCTATCAAGTTCATATTTATATCCAAAAACAGCGTTTTACTATGGCGTTGATGTTGAGGAAATCGTTTCCCTCCAATAACCGCCAGTCAAGCAGCACAACAAATTAAATAATTACTATTCGAAAACATTGGTAAAATATTATATTGTCATTCAAAGAATTATAGATTTACATCTCTTGAACGCAACCGGATTGCCAGATTTAAAAATAACCTTACTGGGAAATCACACTTTGCAATAATCTGAGCACTGCGCCCAGAAAAATACGCTTTGCGATACAGACTAACCGCCATGTTGGAGAGATCTAAAACCGAAAATACTATGTAAATAATCCATTACCTTTGATTCTCTTCATCAGATGTCACTTCCAGGAATCCCAGGTCCATAACAAATGTAGTTTTATTCGAAAAAGCTCATAATTTATGTCCAAAAGCTCCGTGTTGTTAGCACATGATCTATGCCCGCCGGACTTCTCTTCATGAACGAGGGGAAAAAAAATATTTACGTTCGTTCAAACATGTCAAACGTTGTATAGCATAAATCATTAGTGCCTTTTTTAACTAGAACATGAATAATATTCAAGGCGGACGATTGCATTCTCTTTTAAAACGTATTGGAACGAGAGTACCCAACATGAACTCGCGAGCCAGAGTCTAATCGGCCACCACCGTTCCAAGGCTCTTGTTCGTTCAGTTCTCACAGTAGAAGACTCAAACCACTTTCTAAAGACTGGTGACATCTAGTGGAAGCCATAGGAAGTGCTCAAAGATGAATAAGCCCCTGTGTGTTTCAATGGCATAGGCTTAAAGGTAATTCAACACATCAGGTATCCACTTCCTGTCAGAATTTGTCTCAGGGTTTTGACTGCCATATGAGTTCTGTTATACTTACAGACACCATTCAAACAGTTTTAGAAAATTCAGAGTGTTTTCTATCCAAACCTGAACAATAATATGCATATTCTAGCTTCTGAGTTGGTGTAGGAGGCAGTTAAAAATGGGCACATATTTTTTTCAAAATTCTCAATACTGCCCCCTAGCCCCAACAGGTTTTAAACTGCCTACTACTCGGGCCCAGGAACTAGAATATGCATATTATTAGTAGATTTGGATAGAAAACACTCAGAAGTTTCTAAAACTGTATAGAATGAATAGAACAGGCTTGGGACCTTCCAACCCTGGCAATTTCAGTGGTAAACTCAAGGGTACACTCGTAATGGCTTCCTGGTATTGTGATGCAATCATTTCCATGGTAAATGTAGAATATTCATTTAAATGATGATAATTGATGTGACTAATGACAGTTGAGTTGAATCAACAAATCACAGCACATATTTTACTTCCTGCCTTTGTTCCTATGGTCACACTCGCAATGGCCGCCAGGCCACTCATTATGCCATCATTGAGTTGAATGGGGGCAGCCATTCTATTTCTAGCGCAGCACATGCAGTCAGGAGTAGAGGAGAGCAGAAAATATGCACCAAAACAAAACAATTAAAATAATAATAAATATATATTTTCTATTCAAAGAAGGCTATTACGGTGGCTGGCCAATTATCATCCAAAACAGTAATCCACCATGACCGTCACAGACCTCTCCATCACAGACCTCTCCGTCACAGACCTCCCTGTCACAGACCTCCCTGTCACAGACCTCTCTGTCACAGACCTCTCTGTCACAGACTTCTCTGTCACAGACCTCTCCATCACAGACCTCTCTGTCACAGACCTCCCTGTCACAGACATATCTGTCACAGACCTCCCCGTCACAGACCTCTCCGTCACAGACCTCCCTGTCACAGACCTCCCTGTCACAGACCTCCCTGTCACAGACCTCCCTGTCACACACCTCTCCATCACAGACCTCTCCATCACAGACCTCTCCATCACAGACCTCTCTGTCACAGACCTCTCCATCACAGACCTCTCCATCACAGACCTCTCCATCACAGACCTCTCTGTATTACAGCCTAGGGGTCAGGGATCATCAACTAGATTCAGCCGCCGGATGATTATTTTTCTTGAGCGGCTGGTCTGGGGACCGGAACATAAATTACAAATCATTTGTAGACTGCAAACAGACCGCAAGAAGTCCAAACAGATATAATGTTTGACTAAAACATAATCATTTCAAACCTTGCTTACATTTGTATACGATCACGTGTCTCTGTATTACGCGTACGAACAGATTTGTTCAATTAAAATCACCTGGATCTGATTTCCTGGTGTGTTTTTTTTTTTTAACAGTCTTCTATGTCCAACAATGAAAATTCCACACCATTTTTTTTAATTAAAAAAAATAAATAATTTGGATCAAAAAACTTTGGGTGCCAAATGAAACCAGCCGCCAGTTGGGGAACCCTGGCCTTGATTAACCCCACTGGGGGGTAGAGAGCTCTGGAAAAGTCAACAAAGTCAAACAATGTCAAATAAATATTTAGTATTTTACCTGATAGTTGCTGCATCAGCAAACGACAAGGTGGAGGTGTGGTGTACTTAGGTCAGGTATATCAGGTGCTTAGGATCCGGATAAGTTCACTTCTTTAAACAAAAGGTGACCCTGTTTTTCCAAACTTAATACATCATAAAAATGATCAGCCAATAATATTAGATTTTGTATCTTTGATATAACACGAAAAGGAGACTTGGCTTCCTGTCATCATGCTCCTTTGGAATGTTTGAAAATGAATTCATATTTATTTATTTATTTCACCTTTTATTTAACCAGGTAGGCTAGTTGAGAACAAGTTCTCATTTACAACTGCGACCTGGCCAAGATAAAGCAAAGCAGTTTCGACAACATACAACAACAGAGTTACACATGGAGTAAAAACAAACATACAGTCAATAATATAGTAGAAAAATAAGTCTATATACAATGTGAGATAAGGGAGGTAAAGGCAAGAAGGCCATGGTGGCGAAGTGAATACAATATATCAAGTAAAACACTGGAATGGTAGATTTGACAGTAGATGAGTGTGCAAAGTAGAAATACTGGGGTGCAAAGGAGCAAAATAAATAAATACAGTAGGGGAAGGGATAGTTGTTTGGGCTATTTATACAGAGCATTGTGAAAATGTCATAATTATAGTTATCTGATTTCGGTGCACAATTTCTGCACTCACATGCTCGATATTGTACCGTCGAGAACACAATCACAAATCAATTTCACGTTTTTGCATTTGATCTAGCTATTTGAGCCAGGAAATAGTCTGGTGGCACGATTTCAAAGTAGTTTTCATTTTTTCACTTGTGCTGCACTGTGACAGTCAGCGGTCGGTGGGATTTTATACTGCAGAATGAGAAGACAAGACGCTGTTCTCCTTCTAACTAACTATATTAAATAACTTAAAAATCACTTGAAATGACTGTTTACAGGAATCTTCATTTTACGCGCAGCTCAAAGTGGTCATAGTATTTTTCGCCAGGAGAGATAATGATCATAGATTTTCTTGGTTACTGTAGCTAAGGCAAACTAGAGATAGCTTTCTTAACTAGATATCCAGCTAGCTAACCTTGTGTTCAAAGTACAATTGTCAGAAAGGGTCTAACTAGCTATATATGGTAACGATCAGAAATAGCTGAATTATTTTTCATTTGGTAGTTAGCCACGTTTTGGTTAGCTAGTTAGCTTGCTGGCTGTAGCACTAATGGCTGCATCCAGTGTAGCTAGCTAGATAGTAGAAAAAAACTAAAGTGTATTAGCTAGGTAACTAGCTAGGTTACAGTCATTATACATGTGTTGTGTTCCTTACAGTAAGCCATGTCTGTAGTTTGTTTTTCAGTAAGCCATGAACACACCTGAACATGCCAAAATCCATCTGGGAGAATGTCCTGTGGACAGATGAGACCAAATTAGAGCTTTTTTTTTGTTTTGTTTTTTTTGTTGGTAAAGCACATCTTCTCTATGTTTACAGAAAACAAAATGAAGCTTCCAAAGAACAGAACACCTTCCTTACAGTCAAACATGGAGGAGGATGTTTTTGGGGGTTGCTTTCCCGACTCTGACCTTGAACGACCTTGAACGTGTGCACGGCATCATGAAAATCAGGAGAATACCAAGGTATTTTAGAGCTTAATGTCAAAAACCTGGATCTCCGTTGAAGGTCATGGGTCTTCCTCACATGTGAATACTTAAAGAGATGGTTGGGGCTAAAGCTTAAGAGAGAGTGTGAACGATACCTGAATGGGTGTAGACAAAAGACAAGAGCTATGTTCGAATGCTCATACTAACCGCACTAAACTGTACTATTTATGACGTGAATTGAGTAATATAGTATGCTTTGTCATAGTTTGTCATAGTGTGAATATAGTTAGTAAGCCAAAAGTTCACGGATGTCGTACTAAATTTGCCAAAATGCAAAGAATACAAGCAGTGGACACTATTTGCGTGCTTCCAGGGACCATAATACAAATTCATAGTAAATTCATGGTAAAAACAGAAAGGAAGATGGATTCCTGATGGGTCAAAACGTTGTTGTAAATAAATATCACCTGGGAGCATGAGCAGCAGTTTGTCTACAACTCCAGGACCTGCGGAAAGTACCTGGATGTGTGTATATGCTCTTCAGATTTGGTCCATAATAAACATTTTCAGAAAATGTGCGTGGCTTCACAACATTTTCAGATTTTAAGAAAATGGCGGAAAATATGCAGCTTAAGTCCGACGAGAGCGGATACAATTTCATTGCTTTAACTAATTAGGACAAATGTTAAGAAAATGTTGAGCAATGTAATAAAGCAATGACTTTGCGAATAAGTTACGTTAGACATTATGTTTGCTGACAATTTGTTAGCTACGCTGTCCTTACGAACCGCATTAGCATTACAGCAGTATGTACCGGTATGTTAGCTACGCTATCCTTACGAACCGCATTAGCATTACAGCAGTATGTACCGGTATGTTAGCTGCGCTATCCTTATGAACCGCATTAGCATTGCAGCAGTATGTACCGGTATGTTAGCTACGCTATCCTTACGAACTGCATTAGCATTACAGCAGTATGTACCGGTATGTTAGCTGCGCTATCCTTATGAACCGCATTAGCATTACAGCAGTATGTACCGGTATGTTAGCTACGCTGTCCTTACGAACCGCATTAGCATTGCAGCAGTATGTACCGGTATGTTAGCTACACTATCCTTACGAACTGCATTAGCATTACAGCAGTATGTACCGGTATGTTAGCTACGCTGTCCTTACGAACCGCATTAGCATTACAGCCGTATGTACCGGTATGTTAGCTACGCTGTCCTTACGAACCGCATTAGCATTACAGCCGTATGTACCGGTATGTTAGCTACGCTGTCCTTATGAACCGCATTAGCATTGCAGCAGTATGTACCGGTATGTTAGCTACGCTATCCTTACGAACCGCATTAGCATTACAGCAGTATGTACCGGTATGTTAGCTACGCTGTCCTTATGAACCGCATTAGCATTGCAGCAGTATGTACCGGTATGTTAGCTACGCTATCCTTACGAACTGCATTAGCATTACAGCAGTATGTACCGGTATGTTAGCTACACTATCCTTACGAACTGCATTAGCATTACAGCAGTATGTACCGGTATGTTAGCTACGCTGTCCTTACGAACCGCATTAGCATTACAGCCGTATGTACCGGTATGTTAGCTACGCTGTCCTTACGAACCGCATTAGCATTACAGCCGTATGTACCGGTATGTTAGCTACGCTGTCCTTATGAACCGCATTAGCATTGCAGCAGTATGTACCGGTATGTTAGCTACGCTATCCTTACGAACCGCATTAGCATTACAGCAGTATGTACCGGTATGTTAGCTAGCTACCCAACGTTAGTTGGCTACTAATACATCAAACTTGCCAGTATATTAACTATATGTAATTCTTAGCTTAGCTAAGTGTTATAGTCATTATGCGTTCTCAATGGTCATTGTTAATTCTCTCTGGCTATCTTCTCCGATTTCTTGTCTGAGTGTACCAGAGCGCAGAATAACTGATGAATTTACGAACGCTCAACACCCGTTGAATACGGCCGGTGTCAGTAAACGTCGGCAAAAAAAGCATAATTAAATTGTTGCCAGCAGCACAGTTACAGTCACCAACGCTATAGGATCACATGAAAACAGCCTCATGAAAACACCCTCTGCTAGGTTGAGTAAAATGGTCAGAGTGGGGTGTTCTCTCATTTGTGTCTGGAAGTAGCTAGCAAGCTAGGCAACGTTAGCCAGTTAGCTTGGGTGCTTGACTGCCGTTGTGAGATCAGAACGCTCGGATAAACCCTACTCCTCGGCCAGAGCGACCAGCGTGCGTTCTGAATGCTCTTGAGAGCAAAATGCTCCGAATTTACGAACGGACAATCTGACAACGCTTTGAATTTACGAACGCCCAGAGCGCACTCCAGATTGAATTTATAAACACACCCGAAGTCGTAAAATGTCTAGCTAGCAATTTTTATGCTAACAAGCTGGCAAGAGGTTGCATAGCAACAGCATCAATTTCCGGAAGACAGGTGAAGAGCTAGTACACTCAACTGAAAGGATACAGTTTGTTTACAGTACACTAAAATGAAGTAATAGTATATGGTAAATACTCATTAAGTATGTGGTATACAGAATGTTAGTATGGGTATTCGAACACAGCTAAGCTCTCTAGTAGGTGTACTAAAACATTCAAGGGGCCACTTTCTCAAAAAGTGGGGTTACAAGTTTATCAACTTCCAAAGCAGAATGACTTTCCCGTTGTTCCTCAACTGCAGTCTATTATATACCATTTGAGTCTCTACTTGTATCCAATGTAAAAACAAAACAAAAAAAATCGAGGTAGTGGGTCACAAACGTTGTTGCGGCTTATTAATTAATTTCATTAATTATTTAACAAAGCCTAAATTACCATTATTACTTAGAGTTATGTCTGTGCCTGTCACCTTTAACACCAAATGTTATCAGTAGGTCAACAATGTCAAAATAGTTTCAATAAATGTTAAGTTCATACTTTGCTTCATCAGCAAACAAACAAAAAAAGGTAGATATGTCATGTACTCAGGGACTTAGGAACCCGAAATGGATCAACTAACGTTACAAGCGCAGCTGAGAGAACTCAAACAGAGCAGCTACCTGTATAGATTCCCATTCTCTTGAAGATCCAAACAGTATGTGACTGGCCATATTGCCTGCCCTGCTAGCCTTATTTCTCTCTCTCTCTCTCTCTCAGCTCCCAGAAAGATTTGTACCCGTCATTCTGTCATTGTCCATTAGCCTTTTAAAGCTGACACTGACATACACACAGCAGGCAGACCCTGAAACACACACCTATCGCACAGACAACAGCACGCTGTACGCACACACACACGCATGCACGCACGCTCGTACGCATGCACGCACACACCACCCAGAATAGCTGCTTCTCATCTCACCACCCAGAATGCATCACCTCTGAGCTAACAGGCCACAGACGCTGACCAATCAGAACGTTGCATCGCAGACATAAAGACGCAATCAGACAAACAATTAAACAAAATTTAAAAAACTGAAAATTGGTGCTTAAGACCTTTTCACTGAACAGAATCTGTGTCACCTTTTTAACTTCTACCTTGTTATGATCCTCCTCCTCATCATGGTTTTATTTAGCCAGGATGTAGTTTTATTAGGCCAGGATGTAGTTTTATTAGGCCAGGATGTAGTTTTATTTGGCCAGGATGTAGTTTTATTTGGCCAGGGTGTAGTTTTATTTGGCCAGGGTGTAGTTTTATTTGGCCAGGTTGTAGTTTTATTTGGCCAGGATGTAGTTTAATTTGGCCAGGATGTAGTTTAATTTGGCCAGGATGTAGTTTTATTTGGCCAGGATGTAGTTTAATTTGGCCAGGATGTAGTTTAATTTGGCCAGGATGTAGTTTTATTGGCCAGGATGTAGTTTTATTTGGCCAGGATGTAGTTTAATTTGGCCAGGATGTAGTTTAATTTGGCCAGGATGTAGTTTAATTTGGCCAGGATGTAGTTTTATTTGGCCAGGGTGTAGTTTTATTTGGCCAGGGTGTAGTTTTATTTGGCCAGGTTGTAGTTTTATTTGGCCAGGATGTAGTTTTATTTGGCCAGGATGTAGTTTAATTTGGCCAGGATGTAGTTTAATTTGGCCAGGATGTAGTTTTATTGGCCAGGATGTAGTTTTATTTGGCCAGGATGTAGTTTTATTTGGCCAGGATGTAGTTTTATTAGGCCAGGGTGTAGTTTTATTAGGCCAGGATGTAGTTTTATTTAGCCAGGATGTAGTTTTATTTGGCCAGGATGTAGTTTAATTTGGCCAGGATGTAGTTTCATTTGGCCAGGATGTAGTTTAATTTGGCCAGGATGTAGTTTTATTTGGCCAGGATGTAGTTTTATTTGGCCAGGGTGTAGTTTTATTTGGCCAGGGTGTAGTTTTATTTGGCCAGGTTGTAGTTTTATTTGGCCAGGATGTAGTTTAATTTGGCCAGGATGTAGTTTTATTTGGCCAGGATGTAGTTTAATTTGGCCAGGATGTAGTTTAATTTGGCCAGGATGTAGTTTTATTTGGCCAGGATGTAGTTTTATTTGGCCAGGATGTAGTTTTATTTGGCCAGGATGTAGTTTTATTGGCCAGGATGTAGTTTTATTTGGCCAGGATGTAGTTTTATTTGGCCAGGGTGTAGTTTTATTTGGCCAGGATGTAGTTTAATTTGGCCAGGATGTAGTTTTATTGGCCAGGATGTAGTTTTATTTGGCCAGGATGTAGTTTTATTTGGCCAGGGTGTAGTTTTATTTGGCCAGGGTGTAGTTTTATTTGGCCAGGATGTAGTTTTATTTGGCCAGGATGTAGTTTTATTTGGCCCCAAGTTTTCTGAGCAATTTTTATTTATTGTTGGATAGACTGTACAAAGGAAATCAGCTCCAAGGGATTATAATTAGAGAAATCTGTTCAAGTATTCCCACACACAATGGAGAGAAGTCCAGTGCTTTCAGAAAGTATAAAGACCCCTTGACTTTTCCACATTTTGTTACGTTACAGCCTTATTCTAAAATGGGTTAAAAAAGTACACACAATACCCCATAATGACATCACAATACCCCATAACGACATCACAATACCCCATAATGACATCACAACACCCCATAATGACAATGTGAAAACAGGTTTTTAGAAATGTTAGTAAATGTATGAAAATAAACAGAAATACCACATAAGTTTTCAGACCGTTTGCAATGAGACTCGAAATTGAGCTCAGGTGCATCCTGTTTCCATTGATCATCCTTGATGTTTCTACAACTTGATTGGAGTCCACCTGTGGTAAATTCAATTGATTGGACATGATTTGGAAAGGCACATACCTGTCTATATAAGGTCCCACAGTTGACAGTGCATGTCAGAACAAAAACCAAGTCATGAGGTCGAAGGAATTGTCTGTAGAGAGCCGAGACAGTATTGGGTCGAGGCTCAGATTGGGGGAAGGATACCGAAAAATGTCTGCAGCATTGAAAGTTCCCAATAACACAGTGGCCTCCATCATTCTTAAATGGAAGAAGTTTGGAACCACCAAGACTCTTCCTAGAGCTGGGGGCCCCGCCAAACTGAGCAATCGGGGGGACTTGAACCCAATCGAACATCTCTGGAGAGACCTGAAAATAGATACGCAGCGATGCTCCCCATCCAACCTGACAGAGCTTGAGAGGATCTGCAGAGAAGAATGGGAGAAACTCCCCAAATACAGGTGTGCCAAGCTTATAGCGTCAAAACTATCATCAAGGCAAAGGGTGGCTACTTTAAAGAAATCTAACATATAAAATATATTTTGATTTCTTTAACCTCTCTGGGCTAGGTGGGACGCTTGCGCGTTTCGTGACAAAAAATGTCAAAATATTCCATTACCGTACTTCGAAGCATGTCAAACGCTGTTTAAAATCAATTTTTATGCGATTTTTCTCGTAAAAAAGCGATAATATTCCGACCGGGAAACCCTGTTTTCGTTCAAAGATGTAAACATGGTGGAGTCTCATGCACGCGCGCCCCAGTCTCATTGTTCTCAGATCAACCACTTACCAAATGCGCTACTGTTTTTCAGCCATGGCCTGCAAAGTCATCATTCAACGTTCTGGCGCCTTCTGAGAGCCTATGGGAGCGTTAGAAAATGTCACGTTATGCCAGAGATCCCCTGTTTTGGATAGAGATGATCAAGAAAGCCAGGAAATGGTCAGAGAGGGCGCTTCCTGTTTGGAATCTTCTCAGGTTTTTGCCTGCCAAATGAGTTCTGTTATACTCACAGACACCATTCAAACAGTTTTAGAAACTTTAGGGTGTTTTCTATCCAAATCAAACAATTATATGCATATTCTAGTTACTGGGCAGGAGTAGTAACCAGATTAAATCGGGTACGTTTTTTATCCGGCCGTGCAAATACTGCCCCCTATCCCCAACAGGTTAACACTTTTTTGGTTACTACATGATTCCATACGTGTTATTTCATAGTTTTGATGTCTTCACTATTATTGTACAATGTAGAAAATAGTAAAAATAAAGAAAAACCCTGGAATGAGTAGGTGTGTCCAAACTTTTAACTGGTACTCTATGTAAATGTGATTTTTAAAGTTTGTGATTTTTAATAAACTTACAAAAATGTATAAAAAACTGTTTTTGCTTTGTCATTGTGGGGTATTGTGTGTAGATTGATGAGTATTTTTTTATTCAGTTTAGAATAAGGCTGTAACGTAACAAAATGTGGAAAAAGTCAAAGGGTCTGAATACTTTCCGAACGCACTGTATGTGATCGCATACAAGCAAGATTTGAAATGATTATGTTGTAGTCAAATATTATACATGTTTGGGCTTCTTGCGGTCAATTCACAGTCAACAAATGATTTGTAATTACGTTCTCCCAACCATCCGTTCAAGAAAAGAATCGGACCGCGGCTGAATCTGGTTGATGATCCCTGGTAAAGCCTGTTTAGAGGTCTCAAACTCCCCCCCCACCCCTCCTCCTCCCCCCACCCCTCCTCCCCCTTCCTCCCCCCCTCCTCTCTCCCCCCTCCCCCCTCCTCCTCCCCCTTCCTCCCCCCCTCCTCTCTCCCCCTCCCCCCTCCTCCTCCCCCCTCCTCTCTCTCCCCCTCCTCCTCCACCCTCCTCCTCCCCTCCCCCCTTCCTCCTCCTCCTTCCCCCTCCTCCTCCTCCTCCTCCCCCTCCTCCTCCTCCTCCTCCCCCCTCCTCCTCCTCCTCCTCCTCTCCTACCTCTTTGGTTCTGTCCAGTTCATTGTGTAGAGCCTGGTTAGAGATCTCCACCTCGATGATTCTCTGTCTCAGCAGCTCATTCTCATCTTCGGCCCTGGTCCTCTTGTCTTCTACATTCTCCAGCTCGTTGTGCAGACGCACTGA